>NC_064630.1:830245051-830545051 GCF_023864275.1 Schistocerca cancellata | reverse complement strand
TCTTCTTCCTCCTCTTCCTCTTCCTCCATGTGTGCTCCTGAAGGCCAGCCCACGCGTCTGACGCGTAACAGGTGATTTGGTAATGTGTAATTTCCAGCCCTGGGATGACAGATAGGGTTTGCACGTACCCCCTGGTAGAGCTAGGCCCAGGGAGGGACTTTTGCGTGCACTGCAACCTTCCCAACCTTCCCAAACTGCTGAGTGGTCCGTCTGTCAGGTGTTCGGGAGGTGTGACCTTAGGTGTGAACAATCACCTAAGGTGGGTGTGCCTCCTTGTGAAGGCCCCCCCCCCCCCCCCCCCAGTTGGAAGTAGCACGCCATTGGAGATGCTGGCAATCGTGGGGTATTTTCTCACAATGAGTCAATCATCTTCTCAATCATCCTCTATGAAACGTAAACATAATGCGGCTAATGATTCAAAGACCCTTCCTGCTGTGCTGTGGCCTGGTTCCTCATGGTCTCACGTACTGAAGACTGTCAATACTTTGCCACAGTAAATCAGTTTATTATTCATAAAGGTGTTGATGCAATTGCCGGCCCTGTGAAATGCTGCTCTTGTTCACGGAATGGCAATTTGCTTTTGGAGACCACTTCTGATTCTCGAGCACAACTACTGCTTGCTGCTTTGCTTCTCCACAGCTATGCTGTTTTTGTTGAGGCCCATAGAACTTTGAATTCATCCCATGGTATAATTTACAACAGGCTACTCGATGGTCTAACAGAGTCCAAGATCCAATCATACCTCTCTGATCGGGGTGTCATTGCCATCCATCGTGTAATAAGAAAAGGTAGATTATCTCTGAGCTAACAGTCACACATCATGCCTTAGTGGACCCTGTCGCAATTTCTAACTCATAGGGGCAACTCTTTACTAAGATTTCAAGCTCTTCAAATTACTTGTCAGCCTTTCTTCTGAAAAACAAGCAGCAGAAGTGCAACCTCGTTTTCTCCTCTCAAAATAGCAAAAGCAATAATACTGTTCTCTTTACACAGGAACTCAAACGTGCACTCTTCCTCTCACTCTTCTGCCCCAGGACCAGATGGCTCCACTTCCAAATGTTGCTGCATTTATCATACCGTAGTCGTAGTTACCTCCTTCACCATTATAATCGAATTTGGACTGACAGTACCTTTCCCAGAAGATGGCGGGAAGCTATAGCCGTTCCTGTTCCGAAACCTGGAAAGGACAAATGTCTCCCCTCTAGCTCTCACCCCATTTTTCTGTCCAAGTATCACAATGTCATCCACCTGGCTGAGCTACGGCAACTGTTAAGCTTTACACCTGCTTTCTGCATTGCCCTCCAGGAAATCCGGTTCCCGGCAATGCGGACTCCCGCCCTCTGTGGCTATAAGAGATACTACAGCTACCGTAGTGACTGTAATAGTGTGTCAGGTGGAGTTTGTGTTTATGTCCTAAATTCAGTCTGTAGTGACACTGTGCCCCTTCAAACCCCCTCTTGAAGCTGTGGCAGTCAGCATAAGGACAGCACAGGAAATAACTGTCTACAATGTATAACCTCCTCTAGATGGTGTAGTACACCTGAATGGATTAGCTGCACTAATTGATCAACTCCCTAAACCTTTTCTACTTTTGGGAGATTTTAACGCCTATAACCCCCTTGTGTGGTGGCAACGTGCATAGTGGCCGAGGCAGAGATGTCGAAACAATGCTGTCTCAGTTTGACCCCTGCCTGTTAAATACTGGGGCCGCCACACGTTTCATTGTGGCTCGAGGTAGTTACTCAGCCATTGATTTAATAATTTGCAGCCCTCGGCTTCTCCCATCTATCCACTGACGACCTGTGTGGAAGTGCCTACTTCCCCATCTTCCTGTCACTGCGCCGGCATCAAGCTCATGGACGCTGCCCAGATGGGCTTTAAACAAAGCAGACGAGGAAATTTTGACCTCTGCTGTCACTGTTGAATCTCCCCCACATGGTAACATCGATGTCATGGTTGAACAGGTGACTACAACAATCGTTTCTGCAGCAGAAAATGCAATCCCTCGCTCTTTAGGGTGCCCCTGGGCAAAGACAGTCCCTTGGTGGTTGCTGGAAGTTGCTGAAGTAATTAAGGAGTGTCGGCGAGCACTACAGTGGCATAAGCAGCACCCTTTCCTGAAGCACCTCATAGCCTTTAAACGGCTCCATGCCCATGATCGCCAACTTATCAAGCAACGGAAGCAGGAGTGTTGAGAGAGATATGTCTCGACCATTGGGTGCCATACCTCACCTTCCCAAGTCTGGGCAAAGATCAAACATTTTTTCAGGTACCAGACCCCAACAGGTGTTCCCAGTGTTAACGTAATTAGTGTGTTACCTACTGACGGAAATGCAATTGCCGAGCGCTCTGGCCCAAGCGCTCTGGCCCGAGCGCTCTGGCCCCCACTGGAGAATTACTCTGAAGCCTTTCACACTCTATCGTCGGCTGGAAGGCTCAGTCCCCTTGTTTACTAGACGCCACAGTGAATCCTATAGCACCCCATTTATGAAATGGGAGCTCTTAAGAGCCCTTAAACATTTCCCTGACACATTTAGCCCCCCCCCCCCCCGCCTTCCAGACGCGCGTTTGCCACCCCTCCCGGGCGCGCGTTTCCTGCCCCTCCCGGACGCGCGTTTCCTGCCCCTCCCGGACGCGCGTTTCCTGCCCCTCCCGGACGCGCGTTTCCTGCCCCTCCCGGACGCGCGTTTCCTGCCCCTCCCGGACGCGCGTTTCCTGCCCCTCCCGGACGCGCGTTTCCTGCCCCTCCCGGACGCGCGTTTCCTGCCCCTCCCGGACGCGCGTTTCCTGCCCCTCCCGGACGCGCGTTTCCTGCCCCTCCCGGACGCGCGTTTCCTGCCCCTCCCGGACGCGCGTCCCCCCCCCCCCCCCCCCCCCCCACCTCCTGGACCAGATCGGATCCACAGTCAAATGATTAAACTTCTCTTATCAGACTAAAAGTGACATCTCCTCATTATCTTCAACCAGATCTTGTGCGATGGCATCTTTTCATCGCAATGGCGAGAGAGCACTGTCATTCCAGTGCTCAAACCCAGTAAAAACCCACTTGATGTGGATAGCTATCTGCCCACCAGCCTCACCCTTTGTAAGCAGTTGGTTGTTGGGGGTTGTGGGTTGAGGGTTGGGGGTTGTGGAGTCACGTGGCCTACTGGTTCCATGTCGGGAAGGCTTCCACCAGGGTCTCTGTATACCTCTGATAATCTTGTGTCCCTAGAATTTGTCATCCGAACAGCCTTTTCCAGACTTCAGCACCTGGTTGCCGTATGTTTTGATTTACAAAATGTGTACGACACGACCTGTCGATGATGTGTGCTTGCCACATTAGGCCTGCTCCTGATTTTTATCCAGAATTTCCTGTCGCTTCATACTTTCCGTCTCCAAGTTGGTGCCTCCAATAGTCCCCTCCCCACACCCAGGAGAATGTGGTCCCGCAGGGTTCTGTATTGAGTGTGTGTCTGTTTTTAGTGGCCGTTAATGGCAGCAGCTGTAGGGCTGTCTGTCTCATCTTCCCTGTTTGCAGAAGATATTTGCATTTCATACTACTCCACCAGTACTGGTGTTGCTGAGTGGCTCCTACAGGGAGCCATCCACAAGGAGCAGTCATGGGCTCTCAACCACAGTTTCCAGTCACAGTCTTGTGTTATGCACTTCTGTCAGTGTCGTACTGTTCATCCAGAACCAGAACTTTACCTTCATGATGATCCACTAACTGTAGTGGAGACATACTGATTGTTAGGACTGGTTTTCGACACCTGATTGACTTGGCTTCCTCACCTTTGTCAGCATAAGTGGAAGTGCTGGCAGCATCTCATACCCTCCGCTACCTGAGCAACACCAACTGAGGAGCAGATTGCTGCAGCTCTACAGAGCCCTTTTCCAATCCTGCTTTGACTAGGGAGTCAGGCTTATGGTTCGGCTGCAACCTCAGCGTTGCGTTTACTAGACAGAGTGCACCACTGTGGCATTCGCCTAGTGACATGAGCTTTTAGGATGAGTCAGGTGACCAGAGGTGTCCTTGTGGAAGCCGGAGTGCCTCCATTGTAGCTTAGGCGTGCACAACTGATGGCCAGTTACGTAGCACACGTTCGTAGTTCTGCAGCACAGTCAAATCACCGTCTTCTTTTCCCACGCACGGCGGTTCATCTCCCCCATCGGTGGCCCGGGTCAGGGCTTCCACTTGCAGTTAATGTCTGATCCTTTCTTTCTGAAGTTGAGTCCTTTCCTTTACCACCTATACTTGAGGTTCATTTATGTACACCTCTGTGGTGTATACGTATGCCGGCAGCTTGGCCTGGACTTTTCACTTGGCCCTAAGGACTCAGTTACACCACGGCTCTCTGCTGCCATTTTATCTTGATTCTTGACAAGTACTGAGGCCACAAAGTGTTTCACACCGATGGCTCAATGGCTGAAGCTGATGTCGGCTTCGCATATGTCCACGGAGGACATATTGAACAGCATTCCTTGCTCGATGGCTGCAGTGTATTCACTGCAGAGCTGGTGGCCATATCTCATGCCCTTCAGTAGATCCGTTCACGCCATGAGGAATCGTTTCTTCTGTGTACTGACTTCCTGAGCAGCCTACAAGCTATCGACCAGTGCTATCATTGCCATCCTTTTATGGTGTCCATCCAGGAGTCCATCTATGTTCTGGACCGGTCCCGTCATTCAGTGGTGTTTTTGTGGACCTCGTGACACAACAGCATCCCAGGTAACAAACTTGCCGACGGGCTGGCCAAACAGGCTACACGGAAACCGATCCTGGAGATGGGCATCTCTGAATGTGACCTGCGTTCTGACCTATGCTGTACGGTTTCTTGGCTTTGCAAGAGGGAACGGGATAACAGTACACACAACAAACACTGTGTCATTAATAAGGTTATGAATGTGTGGAAGTCTTCCATGTGGGCCTCTCGCAGGGAATCGGTTGTCCTGTGCCGACTCCGCATTGGCCACACTTGGGCAGCCCACGGTTACCTCTTGTGCCGTAAAGACCTGCCTCAGTGTCGGTGCGGCACCTGGTTGACAGTGGCCCATATTCTGGTGCACTGTCCCACTTTGACTGCCCAGCGACGAAATATTTGGTTACCAGACTCGTTGCCACTCATCTGACAATGCCTCATTGGCTGATTCAGTTCTAAGTTTTATCTCTGAAGGAGGGTTTTATCTCTTGATCTAAGTTTTAGTGCATGTCCTTTGTCCCTCTGTGTCCTCCACCCTAGTGCTTTTAGGTTAGATGTTTCAATGTGTTGCAGAGTGGCTGGATTCTCCTTTTTATTCTTGTGGTCGGCCAACCACTGTAATCCGCTTTTTTGTTTACTCTCTTCTGTTTCTGGTGTCTCTGTTGTTTTCTTGTCCTCCCTTAGTGTTTGTTGCCTTTCCTTAGTGCCTGGCCGTACATTTCGAACCTGATGTGCTGCTACCAGTGTCATCATTCCAACTACACTAGAAAGTCTTTTCAACACCCAGCCAAATGTGTAATCTGTGGTAGGGATGTGCACGAGAGGGATTGTCCACTTTCTTCTCCCCATTGTATCAGCTGCAGTGGCGGCCATCCCGCCTCCTCTCGGGGATGTCCCATCCATGTATCTTCATGAGTGGGCTGTCAGTGAGATCTGTGTAAAGGAAAAAGTGCCTTACCCAGTTGCTCGTAAGTTACTGGCTAGTTACAAACCCTGCGTTCTCCCTTCTGGCACCTATACTTCTGTTCTTGTTACCCCTTGCTCCCTGGAGGACATGGTCATGCAGACATGTGACCTCCAGTTCAGCCCTGAGGTTGAAGGTAGCATTATCATCTCCCCTCCCCTCTCGGCCCCCCCCCCCCCCCCCAATCCAGCTGCGCAAGCCATCAAACTCTCACCTCCCAGTGAAACTTATTCTGTCCCTCCAGCCAAACATCACCTGCATCTTCCTCTAACCGAAAAGGCTCGAAGAGGTCCACCAAAGGCAAACGGTCTTCTCCTTCGCCAACTCGAAGATCCTCTTCGATTATGTAACCACGTGTTACCTTAGCCTGGCCGATCTCCATGTCGCTGGTGCACACCACAAACCGTTTTTCAGCTTTGGACCCCACAGACCAATCACATGTGCAAGCCGATGTTTCTGTGGACCCTATGGAGCAGGATCCTTCTGCTTCTGTGACCTGTAATAGCGACTCTTCACCGGCTGTAACTCGGCAGCCGCCGAGCTGACATCGCTACATCTCTTCCTCATCATGACTCCCCTCCAATGGAATGTTCGTGGTCTTTGGTCCCACAAAGAGGATTTGTGGTTGCTTTTAGCATCGCGCAGCGTCCCCTTGTACTTCACCTTCAGGAAACGAAATTGCGCCCTCACGACTACTTTAAGCCTTCACATTTCTTATCGATACGTTTTGACCTTCCCCCTGTGACTTTCTCCTCAGCAGGTATGCATGCCGTTTATCTGCCACACATGCCCACCCATTCTATGCCTCTTTCTTAGATGCTTCCTTTGATCACCAGAATCGGGCACATCCCTCTTCTCTGTTACCTCCTGGGGTCTGCTTTCGACACTTGCTACGGTGGCTTAACTTCACACTGCCTGCAACTTTCCTAGTTGGTGTGAGCCCTTCACCACCTTGGTTCTGTGAAGTGGCTCATGTTAACCTTGGCCTTCATTTGCTTCCTAAGGACACTATTCTGTTGCCTTCAATTTCACAACCTTCACATGGAACTTAGCAGTAGTACCTTTGTATACACAGATGGGTCTCTGACTGACCGTGGGGTCAGGTGTGCTTTCTTCATTGGCACTTGTGTCTTTCGATATCGGCTTCCGGCATACTGCTCAGTATTTACAGCAGCGTTCTTCAACTTGTATCAGGCCATGGGGGATGGAGTACAGCCGGTGACACAGCCTTTTCAATTGTCCTCTGCTCAGACTCACTCAGTGCCCTCCAAAGTCTATGTGCACTGTACACTGCCCATCCCTTAGTGCAGCGGGTCCAGGAAAACTGTCACTTGCTCACTCTTGGTGGAACCAGTTGTGCAATGTTTGGGAATAAGCTCTGGCTTATTAAGCCTTTCCCAGTGGCTTGGATGACCACCTCTTGGCCCTCCCGCCAGGACGATGTCGTTTTAACTAGGCTGTGAATTGCGCACTGGATTTTAGCCATAATCATTTGATAAGTGGTGCTACCCCATCACTTTGTACACATTGTGCCCAAGTTTTAACTGTCTGCGAATTCCTGATGGAATGCTGATAGCCCCCCCCCCCCCCCCCCCCCCCCCCCCTCTCCCACTGTTTACATTCCCGCTTGGGTTTACCATATGAGTTATCGGCCGTTTTAGCAAATGACACGTGCACTGTCGATCGATTTTTATTTTTTATCCACCAAAGCAATATGGTGAAGGCCATTTAATTTTTAATTTTGGACCTCAATTTATGCATGGTGTCTTTTGTAGCCCTATTTCCTTGTGCCTTTTGTTAACTGTGTTCTATTATGTCAGTTGGAACTGATGTAAAGTTGGTTTTTTAACTCCTCTCTGTCTTCGTGCTCTATAGTTTTGACTCGGGTGCATATGACCCTAGTTGTTTTTTGAGCCCTAAAGCAAAACAAACCCAAAATTCTGTGGCTCGTGTATAATGTGTAGTCGTTTTCAATTAAATCCCCCCCCCCTCCTCCCTCACCCCTGTTGTTCTGTGGTTCTGATATGGGTGTGTATGACCCTAGTTGTTTTTGCGCCATAAAATAAAATGTGCAAGGTGATACTGCTGTGTTAAAGATGCACTTGATATGTGAGTAGTTTACCTGTTTCAGTGTTTTCAAGTTAGTTACTACTAACATATTGGCCACTGGCCTTGGCACTATAGGCATTACATTAAATCACCAGTGACAATTGTGGGAGGTAACATCTAAGATTATTCAGCCTCTGTGAAAATATTTTGTGCTCTTTTCTTTGACAAGTGTACTTAAACTTGAATTTTTTCTTCAGGGGAAGAAGAAAAAGCTGTGTGCAAAGGATTTGAATGTGACGCTGGCAAATGTGTAGAGTTAGAACAGCTTTGTGATGGCAACAGAGACTGTGAAGATGGCAGTGACGAAGGCGGCAAATGTGGTGTGTAACATCTGTAACTGAAATGATAAATGTAGTCTTGTCTTCCACGGTTTTGACTGATGGTAAATATGAAATAACTTTATTTCAAAAAGTTGGTGCCACATCTAACTTCAGTGTCAGCTATATTTCATTCACACTGAAAAAACTGAATGTAATAATATTATCTATGGAGAGGCAGTTACAGTATTTGCCTAAATATTTTCCCCCTTTGTTAGTCTCAATAAATTAATTGTAATTCATGCAGGTTGTATAATAACTGTAATACACACACACAACTAAAAGTACACAATACTAGAAACAGTCTTAATAAACTAAGGCCTTTAAATAGTCCGAGAAGTAATGCTGATCTTGTGGGTATCAGCCATCACTGACCTTATTCTGTTATCCCAGTTAGGAAAAGGTAATAATGCTGTACAATATTAAGTTATTTTGGTACAAATGCAGGTCTTGTGAAAGAACAAAGGTTCATGACTGAACTCATAGTTAAAGATGGTATCCAGAGTGTTAAGTTTGTATACAGTTGCAGAGCTGTACTGGTCAGGGTTTCAAATCCTTTCAAACGTGCCTGGATAGTTTTAAAATTAGTGACTGGCATTGGGAAGTGTGTGCTTAAATTCAACTGTGTTAACTAGAATGGATAAACTACACCTTTAAGGTATCTGCAAATGCAGAAGTCCATGGGATTCATATCAGGTGATTTTTGGAGGCCACAGCAGGTTCTCCTTTCCCACAGTGCCTCAGATGTCTCATCATCGCAACAAATTTTGCCTGTGCTCAATGCATGTACCACATCTTCTGGCACTGCTGTAAGAGAACAACTCGAGCCATCCTGAAAGATGCCACAAAAACTGAAGGTAATTCTGCACATAGTTTATTTGGCTACATGTACAGCCCAATAAATTACATTCAGTGAGAAATAACTGATGTGGAAACTTGTGCACAGCATGTGGGTTGGAGCATAGATAACTCCAAACACAAGAATTGTGGCAATTACATACAATAGAATGAACCCTGCTTCATCTGTAAATAAAATTGGTTGCCTACTGCTTGTTTTATCCACTGGCAGGTTGTTAGTCTGACCAGGCTGCCTCACTAAGACGTCATGTGTGGAGGTGTTACAGGTGCATTGCATTGCGGTGCTTTGTTTTCCAAACACTGCGGTTCCTTCCAGGAATTGGTGTGGCATGTTTCCTTGTTGAGATACCAGGACTGTTAGGCTGTTTCCAGCACCTGCCCACTCTGCAGCATATGCAAAGCTGTTTCGTGTGTTAATGGGTCCTTGTAAGCATTACGATCAGGCTGCCCTTAGGCAGGGTAAGCTTCTTTGTATGTGTGCAGCCTCCTGTGCATTGCCAGCAGCACTACCATACACGAAATGCATTTCTGTAATGTTCAGCGTTACCACAAACACTGTCACTGTAAACAGTTGACATGAGTGGCACTCTGTGTAATATACTGTCATTTCGATTCCGTTTAAAAGTCTCAAAAATGTGAACAGATTGCACTGTGAACTGGCATGTGCTGTTGACACAGAATCATGTCAGCAGTGGCTGGTATCCCCAGTCAGCTATCCTGCAAATGATAATTTTGTGGCCCTGCATTTACTGTGAATTCATGCTTTTAGTATAATTTACTTTGAACTGTATACATCTAAGCACTCTTTATATGTAACTTATTGCTTGATGCTGAAATTTTTGTTGTTTTGCTGCTATTTGTGGGTACTGTTGATGTTCGACTAATTGATTAGAAGCATGTATGGTTGATTTTTTAGTCTCTCCATTATCTACTGAAACTACTTTTGTAACATTTTAGTTTTGCTAGGTTTTTCAGTGCAGATTTCCATACGATCCTGGCATGTAGTTGTTTCTGAATTGGTAGTACTAGTCACTTGCAAATGTGTTTGGCTGATAAAGCATTCCTTTTTTATTTTCTTAATTTTTCTGTTTTAAACAGTGACAGTGGCAGTCTTCTAAAAAGACACCTTTTGTTCCCACACATTTTGATAACAGAACATTCTGTAGCATTGTATGGAAATTGTAGGAAAAATCAGTGCGTTAGCTTTGGAGGCGTACTCTGATAACCAAGTGGAGGTATGCACCAAAGATACAGGTGATATGGATTCCTGTTGGTCTGTCACAAATTTTAATCTTTAATGAAAGATTTGTTACACTGCAGTCAGCATATCTGAAGTTTACTCAGATGTATTTATTGTAACTCTTCACTTGTACTGCCCCTAGCAATCAGTTGCCTTCCGTACAGTTGTAACAAAATTGGTTCGGGGCCACTCGTCAAGTTAATCGCATTGCAGGCAAGGCTTGTGTGGGGCACCCGTGCGATGCGGAGTGTCAGGCGACCCCGGCAGGCCCACACTGTTACTGCACGGCTGGCTACGAGCTCGGGCAGGACGGAAAGAGCTGCCACGACGTGGATGAGTGCCGGGTTCGGCCCCCAGTCTGCTCGCAGGTTTGCAACAACAGCCCGGGTAGCTTCTCCTGTAGCTGTGTTGCTGGCTTCATGCTCCGCCTGGATAAGGTGTCCTGCAAGGCAACAGGTGTGTGAGTTGATTTCTACATGTTGCAGGTGCAAAAGTTAACGAGAGATTCTTTCGTGCAGAAAGACGAGATCCACAATTCAATACATTTGCTAGTGATTTGCATTAGATGTGTTAAATAAATTTTCATTGTGATATTAAATACTATGTTCGAGCCTTGAAATTGGTTTGTTAGAAGAGTATAAGCTTTAGCACTGAAAAGTGAGAATAGGATAAATACTGTCCATCCGTTACACACAACAATTCTACTTGCATATTACAAAGCAAATGTTTAAGAGAACAGAATCCATTCTGTTATTGCCAAGTGTAGCAGGCTCGCTTCTGGTATGCACAACAATATTTGTAATTACTCAGAAAAGTAGCTCTGTGCATAGTGCAGTAACGTCTCCCAAACATGAGGCCAGCTGATGGTATCTGTCTGTGCTGCAGGGCCCACCATGGAGTACGTGTTGGTGACGGGAGGGGGCCAGATTAGGAAGGTGTCGAAGTCTCTGGCCAGTGTGGATGTGTTGCACAAGCACCAGTTCCTGAGGGTCACAGGTCTGGATGTCGATGCCAGGGAGTACGCCATCTGCTGGAGCACTCGTAAGTTTTCCCCCAAACTGTTTCCTGGTGGTTCAGATGGGAGAAGTTTGTTGTTGATACGCAGGGAATTGCAATTTTAAGCATCAAATCATTGGTGTGATGACTAGATATGTGCGAAACTTTTTTTTCCCGCTCAGATTGGATCACAACTGCTCATTCACTGGAATCAACTAGTTCATTTTCAGGCTCTTCACTCACAAAAATAAATAAAACGAAGGCATGTCACCTTTTTAATTAAGGTCATTAAACCTGTATTTTTATCCAATTTGGTCCTATTTTGAAAGAACCTATGAAGGGAGTAATAATTTTGCATTATGTCCCTAGCAGTTTTCAGGTAGGAAAGTTTTAAATTTCGTCTGCTTTAAAAATTAAAAATATTACGACAACATCCTAAATATTTTTTATAAAGTGGAAAGATTTTAGGAGTGAAGACCAATTCTTGTTGTATTTTCATACTTTTATTGGAAAAATAAAATTCAAAAATTATAGCATAACTGTAAATAAAGTGCCTTATCATCAGGCTTTCCTACCAGCAAGCCAGATAGGAACTTGGTGAATGATATGCCTCCATTGGTTTCTGTCCTAGTATAGCTTTTCCCTTTCCACTAAATCTTGTGTTACTCTTCTCCTCTAGAGATCTGTCCGTCTCTTCCTAGGCCACCCAATTGGTCTTCTTCCTGGTACCTCCATCTCCAAATATTGGCGTGGAGTTAGTCGGGTGCAAGTATGTCTGTAGTCATAATTTATAATCAGTGTTACTATATATGTAACTAAAACAGAAAAATTAATCAATATTGCGATTTATGAATAAAATTTTACCTATTTTAGTTGAAGTGAATTTGTTTCTCTTCTTGGTGCATATTTGTCCTACTTTTGAAAAGATTCATTCACAGGGCACTCACGTTGTTGTGATACATAGTACTTTTAGGACCAATTGATATAGGGTTGGGTACAGCAATTTTCTTGTTTCACACCAGTTAAAGGGGTCAATGTGTCTAGGCAAATATCCCTCAACTAAATATTTGTCCAATTCGACAATTGCCACACTTTGAGTGGTAACTTGCTTGGAGCTGACGAATAGTTTCATCAAACTACTCCTGAAGTAGTCTCACACCTTACGGTAGTAACTGGTTGAGGTATTGGCAGTGTTTGTTCTCATTGAACAATCAGCACTTTCATTTCTGCAATAACTTTTGTGTAGCAATCCTGGAATGTTTTCTCATCTGAAAATCCTTACCTTTTGAATCTGGGATCTAATAACATTGCCTAGTCATTTGGTTGCTCTGATAACTCTTTAAGCAAATTTTCAACCAATGACACTCTTTATTGAGGGCTGTTTATTTTCTCTTTAAAAGATTTTAGTTGCCATTCCATTAATCTCAGCAAGATTTTTCATCATTGAAAGTGAGCGTGTTTCCTCTGAGCATACTTCTTTGGTTACCTCATCGAAAACTTTCAAAATCTGTGAAGCCTGTAACATTATCTCCCAGTCTCTATCTTTTTAAGTAAGGTGATTGATTTTTCACCTAAAATAGCGAGGCAAGAAATTTTGGGTTATTTATTTAAAGTAAATCTTTGCAACATCTCAAAAGTAGAGTTCCATCTGGTTGGGAAATCTTGTTTTAATTTCAATTGATCTTTTTTGTAAAACTTCCTTACATTTCAGCTTGTTTGCTTGACACAAAGCGACTCTTCTTGAAGAACATAACAGCTCTTTGGACTTCATCAATGGTTTTCTGTATAGACTTCTGACATGCGTGTTCCACAGTGAGGTTTAAAGCATGTCGATAGCATGGTATATGTGTGATTTGCAGAAGCTTTGCGGCTAATTTCATATTTGGCGCATTGTCTGTTACTATGGCAGTCGATTTTAAAACTTCATTGTATTTGGCGGTAACAGACTTCACTCGTTTGAGATGTTCTCTGCAGTGTGTCTGTCTTTGAATTGTAAGCACTCTAAAAGGTATGACATCAGATCACTCTTATGGTCTATGAAATGTATAGTGAGTGCATAGGAACTAATGTTGTTTACACTTGTCCACCCATCAGACCTAAGTCAAAATGCCTGTGTTGTGGCAAAGTCACTTTTAATTTTATCAAATAATTTGTGATACAAACCGGGCATCAGATTGTCTGACAGTGTTTGTCGACTTGGTAAATTATAATTTGGGCAAATCATATGTACAAAGTTTTTTAAACTCTGCATCTTCAATTAGAGAAAGGATGGTATCCTTTGCAAATCATTTTTAAAAGCTGTGAATCTAATGCCATACTTTTTAGTGTGAGTGGCTTTATAACATTAACAGATTTAGTTATGTGTTGTAAATGGAAAGCAGTTGGAAGTAAGGGTGTGATGAAAGAAATAAATCAGGACTCGGTCCAGAACCTGACGATATATGCAGCACTGTCTATAATCAGAAGTTACGGAGTGGGATGTAGTACGCTATGAAAGGGTGTATACGACCCGGGAGATCCAGGAAAAACCCGGGAATTTTTTCGTCCAGGAGAAAACCGGGAAATTTTTTAGAATTCCAGGAACTTTTCCTTGTCTTAGTTAACAGTTAAATTTTTGTGATTTTGACTGGTAAGAACCAATACTCTAACGAAGGATATTACTGTATCCCGCTTCTGCAGGATAATGCTGCAGCAAAAACATGAACGAGAGAAAAAAAATGAAAATAAAACTTAAGTCGCAAAGGAAATGCGCCATATACAACAACAAAACTCAGTGCTCATACAGGCGTCTGCCAACCAAAGTGTGTCAAAGGCTTTACGAAGAATATGCGGTGCTTCCTAACAACAAATTGCCTCCGATGAGCGTGACATGACAGCTGTTCACATCTGATTCATTGGAGCAGTTTCGGGCGGGCTCTTGCGCATGCACGGTTGAATTGCCTTTGTGTAATACCTTCTCCCACTTCTGGCTACAGATGTGTGGCTGGGCGCCACTATCTAAATTGCTCCGGCTTGGAAATATCGTAGATCCGGTGCTGATGCACAGAGCAGTCTGAGTTGTAGTGGGGAGGTGAGTAGTCTCCACGTGACCTGTGCTTATGTTTAGTGATTTTGCTGTTTCCTCTTTGTTTATTGCTCTCACATTAAATGAAAACAAACAGAATTTCTGTGACTGGGAGCTACCAAATAAATTAAAATACGTTCGCATAGTTACGGAAGGTTTTATATCCACCTTTCTGACAGTCAACCATTAATCACCTTGCAGAACAATGAAGTTATTTTTCTCGGTTTGCTAAATAGATTTGGCTTCTATTAATATTTTGTGCTGAGGCAGTCAATTTATTTGAAACGAAGTTGGCTAGTTTCAACTGTTCGCTGCATTTGAAGTGCACGTTTTCCAACTTCTAGCTTGTATGGCATTATGCCATAATAAAGAACCGAACATGAGATAATACAGTACTGGTACTCAAGAAAATTTACATCCGAATCTGGACATACGATTGTGCACTTTAAGCCGCATTATGCATTTTAGTATAGTTCACGAAATTCCGATGCTCTTGAAATATCCTATGATGCCTTTTTTCTTTTATGACACAATGCAAGATCTTTACATGTTTTACACGTAAAAACATGCGAGCTTCCTGCATCATCGTAGCTATGCTGGCACTATGACACCTCTTATCTGGCGCGCTCTGGCAACTGCTGAAACGAACCAATTTCAAACAGGTCACGGGAAAATATTGCGAATGTTGATTTGAAAAGAGTTACTTTCAAAGTAAATTTTCTTTCACACAAGATGAACTATGTTCGAGAATGTACAATGAATTTCTTAAATCACTGAGTGTTTGACTCTCATTTAAAAATCAACTGTTTGAGGATGACCATCTAAAAGAATTTTGAGCCCAGAAGATCCGACACTTACGTCGTTATTAAAAATGTTACTGGCACATTTGTGTGATGTATCTTAAAGTGTAACACACGCAAAATGATCTGAATTATATGTGTAAGCTTAGCGTCTCTTGCAGCTTATTAATCTTAGAGACCAGTATTATTTGTGAAAGCTTTGTTTTTCTTCTAGCAAAACTATGTATATTAATTTAAACCGTTAACTTTTCTTTTTGTGTGTTCGCGCTACTTAGTGATCTTGCTATTGGTTGACTACATTAAGTGTCCTGTGCCGAGATCATGTGACATGAGCTATGAGTGGCTTACAAAAGCACGTTGCAATCTCAATTTCATTGCTTCAGAAAGTAACATGCAGTGTTTCGTGGCATTCGAATTTATACCTCTGTAAAACGAAGACATGCAGTGTACATATTGCTGCACATCAAAAATCTTTCCAAAACGTGTTTCTGTGTAGAAAACCATAAACATTCTAAGGATTGATAAGTTTTACAGTGCCGAGGAAAAGTATACTGTCACTTAACACGGAGAAAGTGTATTTTCACCCAGGAGAAAGTGTATTTTCAATTGGGAAATCTGGGAACTTTTTTTCCTTGTCCACGTATACACCCTGTATGATCTGCAAATTCTAGACCCACAATGGTGAAGTTTGTACCATATACGAGAAGGCCTGAAACGCTCGTAGAAATGAAGAGACTCATGAAGTCAAGTCTGGCAACACTTAAGGATTTCACTGGTGAAATATTAAAAATTTTGAATGTGATATTCGAATTTGCGCTAGATAACGTGTGAACAGGAGATGGCAGGACAATGGTGTGGAGAAAGGCTGAAAAAAAGCAGCACAAATGAACTCTAAAGCCTGCGCTTTAGGAGCTAAGAACTTGTCTACTCAAGCAGCCACTGGTTCTACTAGTGTGTCTGTATTGTTAATGTAGAACATAGTTGCCCATAAGTTACTCATGTACTTATTTATTTACTGTCTCTTATTACTATTTTTATTTAGATTACCAATTACTATATTAATTCTGTCTTACTTCCATTTCTTGTTTGTCAGTCATTTATTATATCATTGATGTTACTTGTGATTAACACTACTAACATTGTTATCACTCTATTTAATTTTTTTATGTTACTGTTACATACAGATTATTTTTGTTCTTAGCAAGACTGTTTTCCTGCCTCCACGTTCCTTGTCACATGACTGCTGCAAAACCAGCTGACTTTGTTCGCACTACGTTCCTGCCTTTTCTTCCTACCTGCTCTGTTCTGTCCTGCTTCAGACTCCCACACCTTGGGAGGTGCATTCCTTGCTCATTTTTTACTGGGCAGGCAGACCTGCCACAGCCACAAGTTGTATCTGCCAGAGACATCCTCACGCATTCTACAACTAAACGCACAATATTCCATATCGCTCAGATAAATGTTCAATCACTTTCAACTCCTTTCCATGAACTATGCCATATATTTCAAAATATCAGTATCTGTGTACTACTTCTAACGAGCTTGGACACCTGGTTCAAGCCAAGTGTGCTCTCCATTTCTGTAGATATACAGGGTGTTACAAAAAGGTATGGCCAAACTTTCAGGAAACATTCCTCACACACAAATAAAGAAAAGATGTTATGTGGACATGTGTCCGGAAACGCTTAATTCCCATGTTAGAGCTCATTTTAGTTTCGTCCACCTACGCTTAATGGAGCACGTTATCATGATTTCATACGGGATACTCTACCTGTGCTGCTAGAACATGTGCCTTTAAAAGTACGACACAACATGTGGTTCATGCAAGATGGAGCTCCTGCACATTTCAGTCGAAGTGTTCGTACGCTTCTCAGCAACAGATTCGGTGACCGATGGATTGGTAGAGGCGGACCAATTCCATGGCCTCGACGCTCTCCTGACCTCAACCATCTTGACTTTCATTTATGGGGGCATTTGAAAGCTCTTGTCTACGCAATCCCGGTACCAAATGTAGAGATGCATCGTGCTCGTATTGTGGATGGCTGTAATACAATACGCCATTCTCCAGGGCTGCATCAGCGCATCAGGGATTCCATGCGACGGAGGGTGGATGCATGTATCCTCGCTAACGGAGGACATTTTGAACATTACCTGTAACAAAGTGTTTGAAGTCACGCTGGTACGTTCTGTTGCTGTGTGTTTCCATTCCATGATTAATGTGATTTGAAGAGAAGTAATAAAATGAGCTCTAACATGGAAAGTAAGCGTTTCCAGACACATGTCCACATAATATATTTTCTTTCTTTGTGTGTGAGGAATGTTTCCTGAAAGTTTGGCCGTACCTTTTTGTAACACCCTATAACTGCACCATAAGACAACAGAGGTTAAAGACGAGGAGGTGGTGTAGTGACATACAAACGTTGTATTGCCCATGCTTCTCAAATCCAGAAGTCATGAAGACAAACAAGTCAAATATATGTTCATAAATGTCAAGTCTCTTAAGAAAATGTGCCTAATCAGCACACTCTACAGATCTCTGAGAGGAGGGGGGACAGCCTGTTTCAAAACCGACTCTTAAAAATTTGACTTGACATAGAAGCATACAAATAATGCTAGTAGCACTAATATAAATACTCTGCCCCTTCACTGTGAAATTAAAGTGTGTAATTTTTTTTTCTTCAGATACAACTCTAAATCAGCGTGCACCTACCCATAATGCAGTTTACATTTACACTCGTATACATCTATTTGCCACGAAATCCACAAAAAAGTAATTCATAACTGGGATATCAGCTCACACCATCAAATCATGACACACTCTTTAAAATATCCAAGCAGTAAACTGTAATTGACTACACACAGATACTTGACATATATCATTGTACCTGAATTTGCAGCACAGGCACAATAGATAATTTGGGAGATGATGTCTATATCACTCCTAGACATGAAAGAAAAAAGTACAAACTAAATAGATTACACAAATAATATGTTCCCCCAAAGACCTAAACCTTGAGGGAAAACCTGAATCTTGGCCAGCAGAAGAGCTAACAGAGCTTGTATCTCGGACACTGCACATTGTACTTACAGCTACTCTCAAAAATAAAATTCGTTACAGGGAGAAAGAAAATAGTCAATCAGTCTGAGAGAAAAGATAACTGAGGTGTCAATACAATAATCTAAAACATACAGACCAGATGTTCTACAGGAAAACTTTGATTTAGGGAAGTACAGGTAAAATAGAAGCTGCAGCTGATCCCATTGTCCCAACCAAGGAACTAAACTAGAACTTGATTTTAACGATAAACGTCATTGAACCGTAAGCAAAAAATAACTTACTGATAATTTCACAGTGGTAAATGGCAGTTTGTCGTGAAAAATTGTCTTGATCTGACAACCTCGTCGAAAAATGTGTCAGATAAGCATTTACTATAGGACGGCATTTCAGTCCAGATGATCAAGCTTATTGTTGACCCACTACTGCTCATCATAAATGCTGCTCCCTAGACCCTGAAGCTCTGCCTGAGCAACACAGCATAAACATTTGTTCTCATCAGAGCGAAAGCCTCTGTGTCGAGCACTACTACTCGACCGTCTTATGCAAGTCCTTTTCAGTACGAGGAACCCAACTCTCCCTCCAGATATCAGAGAACCGAATAACAAAACCCAGCTTCAAAACATAGTGACATATTTATTAAACTAACAAAAATGTTTGCCTCAACGCACCCAATATCTCTTTACAGTTAATTACCATACCAGACATTCCTCATTTCCCAAATACTTTTTACTGTCATCTACTGTTGTTAATATTTTTAGCAATAGTCTAGCTACTGCCATTGCTGTTAGTTCTTAAGCAGTACTATTATTCTAAATTGCATTGGATAAATTCAGATATTCTGTCAAATCATTTTCAGTTTGATTTAATTTCATTACTACATATTGTGCAAATAAAACAACATAAATAAAAATCTGGACAGAAATGATTGGCATGAAGATGAGGAAGAGAGAATAGTAGATAGAACAGAAATGAAAACATTAGAAGACACACAGTGTTTAGTGATAAATAGAAAAACACAGAACTGATGAAACATAAGTCTCTCACACTGATATCCAGATCTTTCAATTATATTAACAGATGTTGGAGAAATAAGAAAATCTCAGATGAATGGACATTAGGTACAATATTATCCAATTACGAGAGAGTAGATGAAAGTAATTGTGAAATCTAAAAGAGCATTTCTCTGCTAAATTTATGGTATTAATTATATTCTGTAACAGCAACACTGAGACAAGCAGTAATTAATGAAAATATTCTGTTATAAGAGCAAATGTGTTTTAGGATGCACAGACAATACGTTCACTATTAAAGAAATCATTGAGTAACACAGAGTTCAGTAGGAAGACACATTTACTATTCATAGACAATGTAAAGGTTTTCGATAAATATAGAAAAACTGTGGCTGATAATGAACAAAACAGGAACACCTTTTGTAAGTTATAAAGGTAACTAAAAGCATGTACGGAGGAAGAAAAATCGCCAGTGCCGGAAATGGAAAATCAATGATTAGGCCAAACTTGAGAGTAAGAGAAGGATGCAGTTTGTGTTCGATTCTTTTTTATATTTATGTTGACGACATGCTGAAGCAAGTGACAAGTAAATTAATATTTTCTACTTCAGGCAAAGGAGTTATCTGTTTGCTGCTGATCAAATTGTGATTGGTAATAGTGAGAACATGCTGCAAAGAGCTGTTCATATTGTATCCATAACATCTAAGTTATACAGTCTGTTAGTATCTTCACAGAAAATTAAAGTTATGGCTTTTAGGGGCCAGCAGATAATTATCAGCAAAATGATGATGATTTGAAAACAGAAAGAGTAAACTCGTTCAACTTCTTAGAAAATACTGTATCATTCATAACAGAAATGGACACACAGAAGTAGATAGAGAGATCAATTAAATTGATGGAACAATCAGTAGAGCACTCAGAACTGAAGCAAGAAAGGAAACTGTAGCCGATTTCTATAGAACAATGGGTGTGCTGGCTATAACATGTGGAGGTGAGTCATGGACTGCAACAAAAGGAAATGAATGAAGAATACAAGCATTGGAGATCTGCTTGCTAAGAATAGTAGCTGGCTGCATTCTGTCTGACAGGAGAATGAATGCAAACATCAGAAAAGAACTAAGAATGAAACGCTCAAATGTGCATATAAAAGAATACGGAAACAACTGGAAGGACTATGTGACAAGAATGGAAGACGATAGCCTATGAAACTTAATGATGATTGTTACCCAGTGGACAGAAGATATTTAGGAAGAATGAGGAATATAAGCAATTTCAACCAAGACGGTGAAACAGGCAAATGCCTACCGTATTTACTCAAATCTAAGCTGCACTTTTTTTCCGGTTTTCGTAATCCAAAAAACCGCCTGCGGCTTAGAATCGAGTGCAAAGCAAGCGGAAATTATGAAAAATGTTGGTACGTGCCGCCCCAACTAACTTCTGCCGTCGAATATATGTAGCGCTATGCAGGCATGCTTTGTAGGCACAAAGATAAATACTGGCACCAAAACCTCTGCGTCAGGAAATAAATTAAAAAAAAAAAAAAGGTGGAAGACGAGCTTTTTTCTCCGCCGCGAGTTTCGACCACTGCATTTTCATACATTATCCAACGAAGTAAATACAAATTCCATATTGTTCATCTTCGAATGTAGCACAATTTCAGTGTACTACGAAAATCTGACTGGCAAGACTGTTTGGGATGTTTGTCATGGCCAACTCTACGTTCTGAATTTTTTCATATCTGTGAGAAGAGATGGTTGCTAATAGGAACCTGATGAAATTTGAATCACATACAGTATTCTCTTCACCATAAGAATAATACGAATATAAACATTTTGCCGTGTATTCTTTCATGTTTGCTGCTATCTCATTTAAATCCTGTCTGCCTAATAAACTACGAAACTAGAGTGAGACAACAGCAAACGCGGAAGAATATACGTATCGTGTCATGTTTATATTCGTATTATTCTTATGCCTAATAGTGATACAGTCAGAAATGAAACACGGCAATTGACTAGATTTTTAAATCTAAGATGACTCTAATTTCTGTGCAGAATTTGATGTAATAAAGAAGCGGCCACAAAGATTTTCAAACGGAGAAAAATTTTCGCCTAACTCTCGTTCAGAACATGTTCTATTATATGCAGTCTATTATTTGATTCTTGTTGATCATTATCAAAGAAAGCAGCAGTGTAAGTAACAAAAAATAGCAGTCTCTTGCCATTGTTTCGCTAATGAGACGATTCCTCTCTCTCTGTCTGTCTCTCTCTCTCTCTCTCTCTCTCTCTCTCCTTTTTTTTTTTTTTTTTTTTGCGCACAAAAGCAAGCCATGCCGCGAGCCGCGACAGGCTGTAAACACGCACTATCAGACTGCGACAAACAATGCATGACACAGTGCAGTAATGCATTTTCAGCTTAAGAGTGACGCAAACACCTATAACAAAGAAAATGGCATTTATCAGATCAAAGCAAAATAAGCAATCGATTCAAACCAGACGAAGCAAGTGAAAAAGGAAGGGTACCCGTATAAATACGGACGGAGCGCCTGACGCATAGCAATGGCTACGTGGTAAAGCTTAACTGCTAAGCTTAAGACTTGAACCAAACTACTGTAGCTGTATCGTCATTCATTAGACCTAAATTGTGTCTCATATTACAGTGGACCAACTTTGTTTCGATTTGGAGGTGCGGCCTAAAACTTTTCTCTCCCCTTGAATTTCAAGTCTCAAATTTCAGGTGCGGCTTGGATTCGGGAATTTTTTTTTCCTTTATTTCGAGTCTCATTTTTCAGGTGCGGCTTAGATTCGAGTGCGGCTTAGATTCGAGTAAATATGGTAATATGTGCACAGAGAGAGAAGACACACATTAAAAATATTATGATGTTTTAAGTAACTGATTAGTTTTGTAATTATGTATAAAACTCTTGTCTGATGTAGGGAGGATCCTAAAGGCATTGACCTGTTCAGATTAAATGAATAAATAAAAAAAAATAAACATAAAAGGTGTCCCAGGAAGACTGCTCAATATTCAGGGATATAAAACAAATGGTCATTCAAAGCGAAAAACCCCATATGGACAAATGCCCTACTCTGAATGGTTTCCTAGATAGAACATACTTAATGTACACTCTTATTTCATTAATCAGTACACAGCTATTGTTCACAGAGCACCACTGTAGTGTTGACGAAGTTGAGACAAATTATTTGATATCAGACACACGGTCTATGAAGTCGAGAAACTACCTCAAATTGGCTTACAAAAGCTACCTATGCCTCAGTGTGTTTGCATCACCTGAGATTTTCAGAATTCTCTCACTTCCTTCTTGCAAACTAAAGAAAAATGAATAGGACTCTTTTATAGGAATTTTAAAGTAGTTTAGTTTTGCACTGTGACATGTTTTTGCTAGAAGTTGTGGATTTAGTTATTCAAGAAAAATGTACAAAAGCAACATTAAATGTATTGTATTGGGAACCAGTTGGAATACTACATATGTCCATATGCAGTTTCTTTGCATCAAATGATCGTACCTGTCATTTGCCTAAGTATTGTTCATTTCTCCTGAGACAACCTGTGTAAATGAGCTATGATATATGTTAAAATAATTATGTAATACACATACCGTTATTTTTGTGAAGAACAGTGTCTGCTAGAGCCAAACTTGGGCGGTGAGACTCTGTCAAACAAGCAAGCAGCAAGCCGAATCACTGTGCCGAGAGCACAGAGAACGTGTCGCCGTGTGGTCTGCCGTGCGAGAGTGGTGGGTAGTGGAGAGCTGCCTTGCAATCCGATCTGTAGTAACGGTGGGGAGCAGGGAGCCAGCGAGCTACATTGTGATCAGATTGGTGAGAGTGATGGGGGGTAGTGAGCTGGTGAGGCTGCTCGAGATCCGACCAGTGAGTGGTGGGGAGTACTTAGTTAGCAAGGCAGCTTGTGGCCTGACTGGTGAGAGTTGTGCGGAGGGCCGAGCCTCAGGAGGGGAGTGCTGTCTCGGTTGTGTTGCGATACACTCTCGTGTTGTCATGGCTGCGGACTGCAGCTTATGCGATCGCTCACAACACATTCCGAGTGTGACGATATGTCAAAGGATAAGAAGTAATAGCTTACTGAAAAGTATATAAACATTTATTGGGCTTCTGAAATTTGAGATTTTCTTTACAAACCGAGAACAAAAATATTAATCTGAAAATGTTTTCTACATTAATGCAGCATTCTGAATAACTGATCTTTCTTTATTTTCTGTTATATTCATGGCAGAGTAAGGCATCACATATTAGTAAGATATGCAAATCAATATGTGCACATGGTCTAAAGCACAATTTTTGTAGCTTGGGAAATGTTTTCTTCAGGATGTGCCGTTGCAAGTGGCCTACCACAGAATTTTCATGTGCTCATTGCTGCTGTCAGACACACATTTCAGATCAGATGATGAGCTATCATTCCCCTTTTTCGAATCGTCAATCATCCAGTCCTTAAAAGGATCTAGCTCTTGGATTGAATTCGGGAGTGGACTGCCCATCTATCTCTAGTGATGACTATACCTCCAAAAAGAGCTGATTGAATCAAAAATTTGCCATCTTATATTTCCCACATGTACAGAACAAAGAGCTACACACACACACACACACACACACACACACACACACACGCGCACACACACCTCCCTTCCCCCCCCCCTCTCCCTCTCCCCCCCCCTCTCCTCCCCCCCCCCCCCCCCCCCTTTCTCTTCATGTGGTGGTGATTGCCATCATTTTCAGAAACAGTTGATTACTGTGTCAGTATGTATCAAACAATATTGTAAATATGAACTGCTCTCTTTCTAATGTTTGTATTATATTCAGTTAACAGCTCATATGCATTGGGTTGTTTAATGTACACGTGGTTTTGAAGCTGGGCTGGGCTCCTGCTAATTTAAGTTCCAGTTCACATTGTTTGAGGCTGCCTGGTCTGCTAATAGAATTCCTTAAAGGACTTCAATCTCATGTTCTGTCATGTTGGGACTGTTAGAAACCTCAAACCTATTAGTGACAGACTTCTCAAGGCTGTAGAGAAACATCGAAGCAATATGTAACTGTAAGATATATAAAATTTGGCATGAAGTCTCGTTATTGTAACCAGAAATTTTCAGGTACAGCACTGGTGTGTGAAATAAACATTAGCAAATCTACTATTATTAAAGCCTAAAAATTAAGACTGGAATGTAAATTTCTCGTTCCTGGTTGTGGGCATGAGCCAAAATGGAGAGTTTGTTGACTCCCATTGGCAGTATATTTTGCTGTCATAAACTTCATAAAGTTGACTATGCAGTCCAGCTATTGAGTTCCAGATGACCGTGATGGTCTTGCTAGCAGACTTCTCTTTTGCAGTGTCTTTAGGCTGATGGGTGAAATGAAGCTGGAATACTTCTAAATTCTGATACACTGTCCAGTATTTCTTCTTTCAACACCAGTGTTTAATATACTTGATACATAAATTGTTCTCAGATTGGTAGTCTTATCACCACTATTTAGATCCAGATATCTTCAACAATGGCATTACATTTTGACCTTAAATTACCTGCATATAACAAAACAATTTATCTGGCAATATGCTGTCCAAAGCTTGACTATGAATAAAAACAATCATCTTCCATCATTTAGGACTATAACCCACCATTTTCCGTCAAGTGGTATTAAACCTCACAACTTTATTGAAACTGACATATTTGTCTATACTCCAGAAACATTTAATGCAGTAAAAACATTGACTCCTTCTAAAACAGTATTTTCCCTTAGATGTTTTTTGAAACATGTAGTTAGTGTGACATTTTTGTATAAAATGCTCCCTCCTTAACATGTGGGACTGTAGAGTCTGAATTTCCTGTTAAGTTGTAAGCTGTCAGACTGAATATTGTAAACAGATATTGATACTTTCTTCCATTGTTTAATACTTTCTGACAATATTTCTGCACCTACCCTTCTCTTCAATAAATTATCCAGCAATTGATAAAGTATTTGTAGATATAACAATACAGTCCAAAATGTGACAAAATTTAAATGTTCTTAAACTTTCACAAGTACCACTGATTCACCACTACTTCATTTTAACTAATCACATTTGATGTTGCAAATTGTTGCAGTCATTATGTAAACTGTCTGATTCCTCACAATAAACATTATTTCACTACTGAGAGAAACTTAATGAAAGGTTTAAAACAGTGTGAAAGAGCACTAAAACTCCTTACTTTTCAGGGGAAACAGCAACAATTTACTGCCAGTCACTGAAGACCCACAACAGGACGTACGTGGAAGGGGTAGGTAACCCAACAGAGGTGGCAATAGACTGGATCACAAAGAACATCTACTATGTGAATGATGTGCCTGTTGGGCAAAGTGACATACAGGTGAGTGCAAGGGGGATGGAACTGATGCTCAATTTGGTTAAAACTGCTTGTCAGTTAATTCAACACCTAGGAGTAGTTCTAAAATTAAAGCAACCCACCATTAGGCTGCCATCAAGTGTCGTGTCAAAGCATCGCTTCACTTGCAGTTAATATGTAGTGCAGTGGGCATGCATAATTCTGTAGCACTTCTGTCGGCTCATTAAACTCCTTTCAGTTCAGTGGTCTCCATTGCAACTGCATCCCACTTTCACAAAAGCATTGAGAGGTGCAGGCAACAGCCGATGTGAAGACACTGCAGCACTGTGTGAAATGAGTCAGATGACAAGTAGTTGCAGTAACAATGTAGACCAGAACTGGTTTCTGACCAGTGTTTTTCCCTTCCACAGGTGTGCCACCTGACGGAGAAGCTCTGTGCTGTTGTGGTGACGGCCGAACGTGGCAGTAGGATTGGCAACATTGCAGTAGATCCACTTGCTGGGTGAGTGTACAAGAAGAAATAGTAAATGTGCTGTAAGGTCTCACAATTTGTGTAAAATCAAGAGTAAGATCAAGAAATAAAAAATTTGTTGACTTTCATACTGGTAACAAAACATTACTTCAGTCTCAGTTCTCCATTAGGAAAAGTAGTTAACTTTCCTGTACCTTAACTTCAGGTGAATAGGTCGTGTTGTTAGCCATCTTATATGAAGTGTGCTTTATTCTGTACAATTTGTCCTATCTTTAGTGGGATCATTTTTTTTTACCCTAGTTGGCTGTTCTTGAGATCCACCCAAGTGCAAAAATGATATTGGCCCATTTGTTGGAGACAGACTTATGTCTTATTCCAGCAGCCAGAGGTTTGTGTGTGTGTGTGTGTGTGTGTGTGTGTGTGTGTGTGTGTGTGTGTGTCAACATCTGTGCCATATCATAACATCCTACCCTTTTCTTAATATTGTTATTATTCCATCCTGGATTTTCTATTGTTTCATTCTAATTCTCAAGTATATGATGTAGTGGAGGGTTTTCAGAAGATTGTACTATTTTTGGTATCAGTATCTTGTTGGGATGCAGTTCTCCTTAACATGTAGATTTGTATATGATTAATGCAATAGTTAAATTTGTCAAAAAAGAGTATTATAAAAGAGCATTATACAATACAACTTTCAATGCAATTAGTGAAAGATAGTAGGAAACACAAACAGCACATTTAAAATGTCAAAAATGTTAGTCTAGGTCACATTTCTATCACCACAGTGGGAGAAGTGGGATTGTATTCATTCTTTATGCTTTTTCCAATCTACATAATGTCCCATTACAAATAGATAAGTAATGAGTTTGAAAGCAGTTGTGAGCTATCAGTGCTGGTTTTGTGAACATGTGAGGTGTGACAATAAAATAATGTGACTTGCTGTAAGATATCTGGTTTCACACAAGGTAAATATTTAGTTGTCACTCTCCGTACTTACTTTCTCTCTCTCTCTCTCTCTCTCTCTCTCTCTCTCTCTCTCTCTCTGACAGCATCACCCCCACTTCTTATAGTCGCACCTTCCTTCCTGGATGGGTACCCAAAAATGTTTATCATTCAGACATTGTTTTTGAGAAATAACTTTTCAGTGGAGATGAGGTGAACTTTTGTTTGTAGTTTATTATGTTTGGTGTTTCATCGACAGATAAACCTACCAGTGGGAAAACCTCAAATCTAACAAATAACTTCATGAAATGGCAGCCTGATGAAAATGTCCTTCACATTTGAGGATTACAATGTGAAAAACTTAATTTTAATGACATGGATCATTGTTGACCGAAATAGCAGCCTTGCTTCAATTTTGATGTGACCATGGCTTAATAATAGCTAATTGGATTTAGCAGCTTCGGGAGTCATTTGTAATCGGAATCCAGATGGTCAGCAATATTCACAGAGTCGTAAAGAGTTTTCAATAACAAATGCCAAAATGTTTTACCTTTGACTTGCGTGTTTTGTTTGGACACAATAATAGGCAGATACTACTTTTGTGTCACCCTTCTAATTACAGTTAATCTCGTCTTGTCAGAATGCTTGGTATTACAGCACATGTTATAACAATGGTGAACACACACAATCCTCACTGCAACATATGGCCGGTTAAGTTAATGCAAATGCGACAAGTAAGACACAATGCCTGGACATGACTGGCTCAAAACTTGAACTCCCTGACTCTTACTCCTAGTGCTAGTCGTGCTTGACAACAGATTTTGCCTAACGTCAACCTGTGCAGGCTAAAAAAATTTTATCGTTGGATAAGGTATGTCGACCCCTTACAGGTGACACAACAGAAGTACTCAATTTTCCTGTATTCACTGTTCCAGATATCTGTTTTGGACAGAAATGAGCACTTTGATAGAAAATGGAGTGGCCGGCAGCATTAGGAGGGCAGACCTTGCCGGAGGCAGCAGGACAGTTCTGGTGCAGTCGGGCCTTGGTTTGCTGAGTGGCCTGGCTCTGGACACGGTGCGCCGCACCATCTACTGGACTGATGCCTCCTTCCAGGTTGTAGAGTCAGCAACATATGACGGCGAAGAGAGGACAGCAGAGTTCACATCGGAGGTCAGATTCTGACCTGTTACCCTAGACACTGGGCATTTCATTCAAGTAGTGTATAGTCTGGCACGTTGGGGACTGGCAGTCACAGGCCAGTACAGCTTTATAGTATTTTACTGAGAGTTCCACATCATCCAGGTTAATGTCGACTAGTCTGAATCAAAAACAGAGATAATCAAAGATGTGTTTCTTCTGGAATCCACTAGTTTTTTCACCAAATCTTTTGCATGTTACGTTTGAAAGCCCACACATAACTTAAGTATTACTGGCTGGAAACTGAAAATTTATTCACAATATACACTGAAACTACACTGTATTTCATACTGCATCGCTTTCAACTTACTTTTAGGAAATAATTGTCAAAAAAAAAAACATACATGATGTAATGTTCAGGTCTGCATAATTTATTGTAAAGCTATAAGAATTTAAAGCTACCTTCCCAAACTTTTTTACTCATGAGATGCCTGTATTGTCTTCATTTAGGAAGAATTCCATTACTTTTTAAGGTGGCTGATCTCGTGCTGTTGCCCAGCTACAAAATTACACTTGGGCCTTCATCTAAAACAAAACACAACACATAAGCTCTATGCATTACAAGATGACTTGCCACACATTATTGTTACTGTAATCACACATACGAAGAATTCTTAAGACTTGGTTGCTATTGTTAACCTTAATTGATACTAATTGCTCAAATCAAATATCCACATTGTCAGAACTTGGTCGAATTGCCTGGTTGGCGAAGAACACGGTCTAGTAGATACAGTGTACTTACACGTACTCATTCAATGGCCATTACACAGCAGGTGAGACACCCGAGGTAAATTTTTCATTTAAATGACAAACAGCAATATTGTTGGTTCAACAAACCATCATAGATCCTATTCCCAGAAACCTCTGTAGCCACATGGTTAGCTGCTACTTGGGTGCAAAAGGACTCGGGTTCAATTCCCGGTACCTTTCTGAGGTACAGATGTTGGCACCAGGGTTTACTCAGCCCTGAGGCCAGATGAGCTGTTCAAATGCAGTAACAGTACCATCACCAGGATTTGTCTGACAATGGCTGAAGGAATTGATAACTTGCTGATCACACATCCCACAATCGTAGATGTCTCCTTGTACTGCATTACAGACTGTAGTCACAGATAAGCTTAAGGCCTAATACCTAACTGGTATTAAAGTTAAAGTACTTATTCCCATTTCGGTTGATATTTACATGAAATCTTAAATTTCCTCAGTTAATTACTGAAGCATATGCGTACTTGGCTTTTTCAACCCTTCCTTATTCCACAGGTAGAGAGACCCAAAAGGCTGGTGCTGTTTGAGGATGAGCTCTACTGGCTGCCAGAGCATTCGGGCTTTGTGATGAAATGCAAGCTGTTCACAAAGGTAAAGAGGTGTCGGAGCATCCACATAAACGTCTATGACGGAGACTACCTGACCGTCGTGCAGCAGTCACGGCAGAGAACTGGTGAGTACAAGGGTGTGTGCATTTTGATCATATTTGGGAGCAGAACCATGGGGATATGGAAGAGCTTGGTATATGTTAATGAGATACAATCAAATTGAAAATGTAATTTGTTTACTGTATTTACAATACTGCCATACTGTTTAATAATATTAACAATAGGGAAAAGCTATATTGCTACTCACTACATCGAGAAATAATAGTTGTGGACAGGTACAGTGAAAAATAGGAGATCAATGGCTTCTGTGATGAAGAGGCATATATCCTTGAAAGTATTTTCATTCCATCTTTGACGTACTGTTGTTTGATTCTACTCAGTAATATGTGTTTATGCCAGATAAATTTAGCAAAGTAAATTAAAAAGCAAGCTTTGTATCATTAGACAAGTTAAAATAGGTTTGGTTTGCATTCTGTTAGTAGCTCAATATGTTACCTCCACATATTTATTTGAAAGGCTTTCACATTATATTAAGAGCAGACAGGAGACAGGATTGCTTGTGTACTTTCACTTCAGTGCAGTTGAGTTTAAAGTATTGACTTAACAAAAGCATGCAACAAGAGTGCTTGCTAAGGTAACATGTTTGTGTAGAATTTTCACCAATTCTTGCTCGTAGGTTCCATGGAAGTTAGTTAGCTACGATAGAATCTGTGTGAGGTGAGGGGAACCAAAGTCTACGTACATTTGCGTATTTACTAAAGTCACTGCAGCTCCTGTGTCCACTTGCATTTTTTAGAGGTTTATTAAACACATGCAAATAAACAGTTTGTTTGGTAAAACAGTCACTGTAGAGATACGGTTTGCCCACAAGTTCTACTGTGTCTGCCATGTTTGAAGTAGTTTTGCATAGATGTAATGGGGACTTCCTTTAGACACTTGTTGTAAACAACCCAATGCGTAGGGTACACAACACGCTCATTTTGGGTGAAGCAGTATGGGAAAGACAGAGGAGGTACACAGCCACTACTGTAACGCGGCTTGTTGCTGCTGTGGCCGTAACCGACACTGCCCCATGTGACGGAGTCGAAGGTTGTACTGCTGCCATGACTCCCCATCACCCTGAACACTTGCAACATGCTTTACAGGGGTCAACTGAGTTACTTCAAACATTCCCCCCCCCCCCCCTCCCCTCCACCCTATCCCACCTCATATAGAGCAATCTGATCGCCTGTGGCCCGTGATACTTCAAAGGACTGTGCTTTAATAAGCACATCTGTAAGTGTTGGATTCTCACATAGAGTTGCTGTTGCACTCTTTTTCCCTAGCCGGGATCAGATGAATAACATGCACCACCTGCTGAGTGTAAGATTCATGATGGGTACTAGTGACAAATTTACAAAGGTTGCTCAACCTGTGTAATTCTGCAGCCCAGGCTTTGTAAAATTGGTTTGGGTGTTTCTGGCAATGGTAAAATTTCTACATGCATTGAAATTACATGCGTTCTGTCACAGTAACACGTAGAGAGAACTCGGACAACTATCAGTTTTGTACCAACACTTTGTTTGAAGGGCTAGACAGCAACTGATTAATGTAAGAGCATCAGCAGTGGCTTCTTTAAAATAGCTGTTCTGTTTCCTAATACACTCAAGCAAGTATACAGCAATTTAAAAGCAATTTTCATTGTTTGACCAGATTAGTACTACATTTTGTTGTATATGGAACAGAACAGAAATACATTAGTGGTGATACAACAAATATAGCTGTTTCACCTTGTTATGTTTCACATAGAAGGAACAATAGCATTTCTTTATTTTTGTAAATTTATTGTGTTCCTGTTTCATGTGTTCTCCATCATTGGATCTGTAGAACAAAACATACAGGGTGAAAATTATTGAACTGTATGAAAAAAAAGTAAATTAGTTAAAAACTATGGCGTGCACTCACTTTATTCAATGTGTAAACATCACTACAGATATTGGTACTCATGTTATGACATATTAGATATACTTGCCATCATTGACAATGATGTGATGATGTAGACGAATAGTGAAATTCTGCATGACCTGCTGAAGTGCTGCTACATCAATGCTGTCGATTACCTGAATGGCTGTTTTCAGCTCGGCAATGGTTTTGGGGTTGTTGCTGTACACCATGTGTTTAATATAGCCCCACAAAAAGGAGTCGCATGGGTTCGGATCAGGAATATATGGTGACCAGTCAAGGCTCACACTGCTCCTCCAGGCCATCACTTTGCTGCTTTGATAAGGGCATGCATGAACCACATCTTGTCAAAATCAGGGTCGCGTTGGATAATGGGAATGAAATAATCTTCCAAAACCTTCATATACTGTTCAGTAGCCACTGTGCTATCAATGAATATCTCACAGGTTATTCCGTGACTGGACATTGCACACCACAGAGTCACCCATTGAGGGTGAAGAGACTTCTCGACCATGAAATGTGGATTCTCAGTACCCCAAATGCGCCAGTTTTGCATTTTGACAAACCCATCCAAATGAAAGTGGGTTTAGTTGCTAAACCAAAACCATATTTAGATTGAAGTCCTATTTGTCAATTCTGTGGACAATAGTGTTGGTGAAGCTCCACCACTGTTCATGGCCCAGGGACTTAATAGCTCATGGGCTTGAATTTTATATGGAAAGAGATGCGGGTGTTCAACTATTCGTCGCAATCCCCCTCGCTTGATTCCTACTTCCTGGGGCTGGTTTGAATCACAGTGCATGTCTTCTCAATGGTTTCAGGCATTTCACCATTCTTGGATGACAGGCATTGCTGACACTGTCATTGCAAGCACTATCCATTCTCTCAAACTTGCAAATCAAATTCTTGATTGTTAGCACTCTTGGGCCAGTTGTTTTCAGCTTGAACTCAGTCCCCAACTTCCTTTGAGCTGCAGTGTGGCTGTTATTGCTTACATAGTAGGTCTTCAAAAGCACTATATGCTCAGGCACACTTCACCATGACATTTTCACGTGCAAATGGCCAACAAGGCTCATGGGCATGGGCGTACTAATTCCCATCCTGCCTGCAGCTAGCTGTGCAGTTTGAACGTCCTAATGCAAACCTTTCAGAAGTTACGATTTTTTTTTTCTTATGGTTTAATAATTGTCACTTTGTAAATCTAAATTATGTAATGTGCCAATACAAATATAGAATATAGTAATGCTAACTGCCATTGTGATTTGCAGGCATGAACCCCTGCGAGCATCACCACTGCTCCCATATGTGCACAATCACTCCTCAAGGTGCCAAGTGCCTGTGTGCAGATGGGCAGATTGTAGGTGAAAACATCCGCTGCAAGAATGAGGTAAAGTTTCTGCTGGGGCACTCTCCAAACAAAGTAGTCTGGAGTAGTGTCAAGCAGTCAGTAATGGGTGTGTGACAGCATGTTGGTAATAACTACAGCACTGCAATAATATATCAGAGAACAAGACCTACTGGTCCACTATGTAGGCTAGCTCATATTGACGGTACTAGATACAGGTAAACACAACCACTGTTGGTTCCAGTGCGTTGTCAGCCCTGGGATGTGTACTAGTCCCTTCAGCTCTCGGAAACTATTTCTAGAGTACTTTCAGTACTTGATGTTGCCTGACACTACTGTGAATATTTAGCTTCTAAATATTTCCTGTCCTGCTGTCACTAAAGAAATTTGTTAGCTGAAATGTGACATCGCTGAAAATTTGGAACGTTTGCAGGGTGCAAAGGCCTCGGAACCACGATTTGTCCTCCCAGGAATTGTGGGTGGTTTGAAAACCACTACGGTTGCTGACTGGATAAGTGAAAAGTCTGATACCTCTGTGCTGATAGCACTTGTGATTGTGCTGTTGGTGGTGTGCCTGGTGGCTGTTGTGTGCTACATATACAAGAGGCAGCTGGTCACATTCAGGGACTTGGATTCAAGGTACGCAAAAATTGTGGAGCTTGCTAAATGTGGTTGAAAATTGCCTTAATGGTTCTTTTCAATAAACAAGTGGAAGATTTGTGTGCATTATCGCTTTCTATTCTGAGAGAAAAGATTTTAAACCTTTATCTGAAAAGTGGAATTTTTTTCCCAAGCATTCTGACCTGTGGAATCAGGTAATACACACACACACACACACACACACACACACACACACACATTAATTTTTAATATGGATTACACGAAAGCAGTTTTTTCCTTGGACATGCGCAAATGTTGGTCACACTAGATGCAGTGTGACTTCGGCCGTCTTTTACAGTGTTCATATCTGCAGGTGTTGACAGATGTGAAAATTACCGAACTATCAGTTTAATAAGTCACAGCTGCAAAATACTAACGCGAATTCTTTACAGACGAATGGAAAAACTGGTAGAAGCCGACCTCGGGGAAGATCAGTTTGGATTCCGTAGAAATGTTGGAACACGTGAGGCAATACTGACCTTACGACTTATCTTAGAAGAAAGATTAAGAAAAGACAAACCTACGTTTCTAGCATTTGTAGACTTAGAGAAAACTTTTGATAATGTTAACTGGAATACTCTCTTTCAAATTCTGAAGGTGGCAGGAGTAAAATACAGGGAGCGAAAGGCTATTTACAGTTTGTACAGAAACCAGATGGCAGTTATAAGAGTCGAGGGGCATGAAAGGGAAGCAGTGGTTGGGAAAGGAGTAAGACAGGGTTGTAGCCTCTCCCCGATGTTATTCAATCTGTATATTGAGCAAGCAGTAAAGGAAACAAAAGATAAATTCGGAGTAGGTATTAAAATTCATGGAGAATAAGTAAAAACTTTGAGGTTCGCCGATGACATTGTAATTCTGTTGGAGACAGCAAAGGACTTGGAAGAGCAGTTGAACGGAATGGACAGTGTCTTGAAAGGAGGATATAAGATGAACATCAACAAAAGCAAAACGAGGATAATGGAATGTAGTCAAATTAAGTCGGGTGATGCTGAGGGAATTAGAGTAGGAAATGAGACACTTAAAGTAGTAAAGGAGTTTTGCTATTTAGGGAGTAAAATAACCGATGATGGTCGAAGTAGAGAGGATATAAAATGTAGACTGGCAATGGCAAGGAAAGCGTTTCTGAAGAAGAGAAATCTGTTAACATCGAGTATAGATTTAAGTGTCAGGAAGTCGTTCCTGAAAGTAATTGTATGGAGTGTAGCCATGTATGGAAGTGAAACATGGACGATAACTAGTTTGGACAAGAAGAGAATAGAAGCTTTCGAAATGTGGTGCTACAGAAGAATGCTGAAGATAAGGTGGGTAGATCACGTAACTAATGAGGTGGTATTGAATAGGATTGGGGAGAAGAGAAGTTTGTGGCACAACTTGACTAGAAGAAGGGATCGGTTGGTAGGACATGTTTTGAGGCATCAAGGGATCACAAATTTAGCATTGGAGGGCAGTGGGGAGGGTAAAAATCGTAGAGGGAGACCAAGAGATGAATACACTTAGCAGATTCAGAAGGATGTAGGTTGCAGTAGATACTGGGAGATGAAGAAGCTTGCACAGGATAGAGTAGCATGGAGAGCTGCATCAAACCAGTCTCAGGACTGAAGACCACAACAACAATATCTGCAAGATCTTAAGACCTTGGTGAAGATAACCATTGTAACAGATGTCTACAACTGGTTGTGCTGGTGGAGTGTAAATTTTCATTTTTTCTTTTCAAGTTGTTCATTTTTATAGTTCACTTTCTGCATGATTACTCTTTATCTCAGGTGTACCATTTAGGGACTTTCTTTCCTCTGTGATCTTTTCTTTACTGCTACCAAGAGTGCTAAAGTCCACAAAGTGAAGTATTAATTTGAGTCAATTTTCTTCTTTTGAACAAAATTTTATAACACTCAATCTGTTGATCCAGTGTCAATCATTGGATCAACAGATCGAGTGTGTAAAACTTTATTCAAAACAAGAAAATGTTTTGACAGTCAATTGCCACATACTCGTGCTCCTTCTTGCCACCATGTTTTTGCGTTTGCAAGTGGTTCTATTCCTTCACAAGTTGATGCTAAATAACTTTCTGATTTTATTCCCATCACAACAGACATATTAGTGGCAATGAACCCTTTGAGCTTTCCCTTTTAATTTCACATATTTTATGTGATTCATTGTGATGGTGCCTATGGTTACAATTTCTATTTTGTGTATAGTCTCTAGCAATGGAATTGTAATAAAATATAGGTCAAAGTATGCAAAATATTCTGGGGCAAGGTTTCAGTAAGTCTCAACACAAATGCAGAACCTAGACCCCTACTTCAGTCTCATAGTAGAGTGCTGTCACTTGGTAAATCTCTGTCTATCATCATCCCTGAGGAAGACCCCACAACAATTTTTCAGTCCAACAGGCCTTGGTCTGTTCTTGACATACCGTTTCAGTGAACGACAACCCAAGAAGGCACCATTTGCTCATATGCAGAGTAAAAGTTGTGATTTCTTGGCAACTTTTGGCACTGACTTCAGTGTCAATGACCAGTTACACTTTCCACAGCTTGTTTATTTGCGCTCCCTCTGGAGCCAACTACGTGTCACAAAATTAATGTTTTATCTGAGTCAGGGAAACCTGTCTCTACACAGGCACCCACTTAAAACTGATAGGGCCAGACCATTTCCCCAATACATAGGTAATCTAGGGTAAGGGATACAGCCCATTGCTAAGTGCATGTCAATAAACCTTAGTTCCACAGCAGTGGTATTTATGGACGTCACTATCTTTCTTGCACTGTACATACATAGTATACAATGCACCTATGTCATAAAATTTGTCACTAAAGTAATCAGCCAAATACTGCTGTGATGTACCGACCATTTGTGGATTCTGAAATTTAGAAGTAAATGTCCAGAATTAGTTTATTAAGGTTTAACCTTTCTTAAGGTTTGATCTAAATGAATTCAAGCAGTCTATTATTTTAGGCATGTTCTGACAGTGAATCATTAGTGACACTAATCTGAATTGAGAATGATGTGGTTTGAATGCAAACTTCTGATTGTGGACCAGAAGCATTCTGCTTCGAGTTGGAACAGATAATTTCTTGTACCTCCTGTTATCTTCACCCCTACAAGAATCAGAATCATCACTGTCATCCACAACACTGCACAATGATATACTTAGCTGAAAATCGTCGTCACTGGAGAGGTCGGTCACATCAGAATCCTCCAAAAATAAGTTGAATTATTTCTTCATCTGTTAACCTTAAAAGACTGTTGTGTCTAGACAAGACAGCCTAGACACAATGAGAGGGAACCGAAAGGCACGCGCTTAAACTCACGCAGGCTGGTGTGAGGTCTGAAACAGGATACGTAACGAATGCTATAAAGAAAAGTACGTAGCTTCTGGACTACTTAACTTTAATCCACATTTGTAGAACATCGCTCTTGATGATACATTAATAGAATCTCAATATCACTTGAATACGGCACCTTGCTAGGTCGTAGCAAAAGTAGCTGAAGGCTATGCTAACTATCGTCTCAGCAAATGAGAGCGTAGTTGTCAGTGAACTGTTCCTTGCAAAGTCAGCTGTACAACTGGGGCGAGTGCTAGTACGTCTCTCTAGACCTGCCGTGTGGCGGCGCTCGGTCTGCAATTACTGACAGTGGCGACAGGCGGGTCCGTTGTATACTAGCAGACCGCGGCCGATTTAAAAGCTACCACCTAGCAAGTGTGGTGTCTGGCGGTGACACCACATTCCTCCCCCGCAAATTGGCGAACGGTTGTGTTATAAGGCTTCCGCCCACCGTGGGGAGGACCCCATGTTGACGTATGCGACGAGGTGGGGGAGCCTAACAACAGGCGAGGCTGTGCCACCCGCACCTGGCCATTCGGTCCGATGGGAACTAGGAAACACCTGAAAACCTAGTCCAGGGTGCACGCCAACATGCGGTGTATGCGCCCGTAGATAGTCAGGAGGGGCCGAAGGGTTGACCTCCATCGAGTCGGAGCACCCGACTGGGGAAGACGACATATGGTCCGGAGCGGGCAAGAGTTCCATGGCGGAGGACAACTGGTCACGGGAAGCGATCGGCAGCACGTGACCCAGGGAGGCGCCCGGCAGTTGCAGCGACGCTTCCATTGCGGGCGGCGCCGGCGAGAGAACAGGCGGCGGAGGCGGTGGCGGCGCGTCACCATGGGGCAAAATGGAAGGCAGCATCGGTAACACCTGGGGATGAGGCGAGCCAGTAGATGGGTCCCCAGGGCGCTGACTGGACGGCACCGTCGCTGAAAGCAGACGGGGAGCGGCAGATCCCGTGCGACAACAGAGGCGCAGCTGATTGAGATGTCGACGCACCTCACCAGAGGCCCCCAAAACCAAATACATCGCGCGGCCGAGGCAGCGAAGAATGCGCCCTGCGAGCGAACGCCATGAACCTCGATAGTTGTGATAGTATACAACGTCGCCTGGAGCAAAAGCAGGTGTCTGCCGCTGCACAGGAACCTGATGTGGCGGATGCAGCAAAGACATCAAGGTTCGATGAGGACGACCGTGGAGCAACTCAGCCGGCGAGCGACCATCTCGGGGCTGAGAGTGATACGAAGACAAAAAGAGCAATAACGCGTCCTCCCGAGAATGCGACTCTTTCAACTTCAACATCTGGGACTTGAAAGTCCGGACCAAACGTTCAGCGGCACCGTTTGACTGTGGCGAAAACGGCGCGGACGTCAGATGTTGAATACCATTGGCCTTGCAGAATGACTGAAATTCTGCGGACATGAATTGTAGGCCATTGTCGGAAACAATAGTCTGTGGAAGACCTTCAATGCAAAAGATAGCGGACAACGCTTGGATTGTGGCAGAAGACGTCGTGGAAGACATCCGGACAACAAAAGGAAAATTACTGAAGGAATCCACCACAACCAACCATCGAGCATTCCAGAATCGACCAACAAAATCGATGTGTAAGTGTTGCCAAGGGGAAGTGGCTTTTGGCCATGCAAAGAATTTCCGCGGTGGTGCGGATTGTTGTTCGGCACACGCCATGCAAGAAGAGCACATATTCGTAATCGCAGCATCGATTCCGAACCAAGTACAGTGCTGACAAGCAAGTTGTTTCATGCGCACTATACCCCAATGTCCTTTGTGGAGAAGCTTTAAGACAGAGGACTGGAACGAACGTGGGACCACGACCCTGGACTGATCATTATCAGAACGCAACAGCAAAACACCACGTCGAACAAAAAGTCTCTCCTTGTGAGCAAAAAATCGGCGAACCAACGGATCCTCGATCCGTGACTGTGACAAGGGCCATTGCGTAGCAACAAAACGCAGAACGGTAGCAAGGACAGGGTTGGCAGCTGTGGCTGTAGCTACACGACGGAAATCAATCGGAAACGATTCGACCACGTCATCGGTTTCTGAATCAATGAACATGCAAGCAAGTTCGGAAGAATCGAATGCTCTATCCTCAGCAACAGGCAAACGGGACAACGCATCGGCATTTCCGTGCTTAGCAGTGGACCGATACAAGATATCGTAGTGGTACTGCGAGAGGAAAATAGACCAGCGAATGAATTTCTGCGCTGTACACAGAGGTGCAGACTTGTTCGGATGAAAAAGCGATGTCAAAGGTTTGTGGTCTGTGATGATGGTAAAGTGACAACCATACAAGAAATCACGAAACTTAGTAACACCAAATACGAGAGCCAGTGCTTCTTTCTCTATCTGTGAATAATTTCTTTGCGCAGACGACAGCAACTTGGACGTAAAGGCAATTGGGCGATTGTGCGAACCATCTTTGTGCGCAAGCACAGCACCGATCCCGAAATCTGATGCATCTACCAGCAACAAAAGGGGTTTCTGGGGTTCGAATGGCGTAAGGCAAGTATTAGAAAGCAACACCGATTTCAGCTGGCGAAAGGCGCGTTTGCATTCCGTCGACCAGACGAACGGAACACCTTTACGGCGTAAGCGATGAAGCGGAGCTGAAATGGAAGAGGCATGGGGGATATATTTGTTGTAATAATTAATTTTTCTCAGCACACTCTGTAGCTGCTTCAAATTCTGCGGCGAAGGCAAGTCTTGTATGGCACGAAGGTGCTCTGGACTGGGATGTATGCCTTGGGCATTGAGTACATGTCCCATATATGGCAAATCACGAGCAAAAAACACACATTTGTCCTTCCGCAAGTGAAGACCATTTTGTCGCAAGACCTGAAATAATGTTCGGAGGTTGGCTAAATGTTCTTCTTCTGTCGTTCCGGAGATCACAATATCGTCCAGATAGTTTGCTGCAGTAGGGACCTACGCACAAACAGTCTGTAAATATTGCTGAAACAATGCAGGGGCGGATGCACACCCGAATCGCAGTCTCTTGAAGCGGTACAATCCAAGATGCGTGTTAACCACCAATACGCGCTGGGATTCTTCGTCCACTGGTATTTGCAAGTACGCATCTGCTAGGTCCAACTTTGAAAAATTTTTACCCGGGCACAGTTTGTCAAAAAGATCTTCCGGGCGAGGTAAAGGAAAAGTTGCAGTCACTAGTTGTGGATTCATTGTTGCCTTGAAGTCCACGCAAAGTCTCAATGTGCCAGAAGGTTTTTGCAAAATTACTAAGGGTGAGGCCCAGAGAGAAGCCTGCACATGTTCAATTACACCTTGTGATTCTAAATCATTTAATGTTCTTGCGACCTCATCACGCAATGTGTGGGGAACATTGCGCGCTCTGAAAAATTTCGGTTGCGCGTTTACTTTCAGTTCCAAATGTGCTTCATAGTTCTTAGCGCAACCAAGGCCCGGTGCAAAGTTGTCTGCAAATTCTTCACATAGACGAGAAACACTGGCTGAAGGCACAGTCTGGTTCACTGATAGGACCTGATTGACTACAGACAAGTTAAACAACTGAAATAAATCTAAACCAAACAAGTTCACTGCAGAAGAAGAACGAAGGGCGTAAAATGACAAAAGTTTTGTTTGTCCCTTGTATGTTGCAAGAAGGCTGCAGTGTCCTAACACGGGGATCTTGTGACCTGAATATGTAGTTAGCTTAACATTTGCGGCACGCAACGGAGGTGCGCCCAGTTGTTTGTACGTGTCTTTATTGATCAATGAAACTGCAGCTCCGGTATCAAACTGGAATGGTATCACTTGTCCGTCAAAGTCCAAATCTACAAAAAGTTTATTGTCCTGCTGATGACAAGAGCGACTGTCTCGTGCAACGTGAACAGACACTGGTACAGAATCACTTGCGACGTGACGGGATTTCCGTCGACGTCGACGCACACTTTTTGTGGGACGAACACAGTCACTGTTAGAGAGAGAAGCACTGGGCGGAGTGGAATTAACTACATGAATGTCCATGGACGAAGGTTCACGAACCCGAGTATTCTTGGTTCGATTCCGGCGCAAAGCAGAGGGCATGGAATGGTTGTTAGTGTCCGTTTTGAGCTTTTTCTGGCAAACACTTTGAACATGTCCTTTTTTATGACAGAAAAAGCAAATAGCCTGGCGTGACGGGCAATTCTCACGCGAATGTCTAGTAGCACACCGCGGGCATGATTTCACTGCATTTGTTTGCTTACGCGGCACACGTGGCTGCGCGGAAGGGCGCGAGGGCTGTTTACAGTTCCGTGTAGCTCGCCCGGCAGGCCGGTTAACGTGACACACGGCTGGCAAAATTTCAAATGATTCCTGAGCAAAGTCAAGTGTGTCTTGCCTATCCAATATGTCCATCACTTGTTGAAGGGAGGGATTGACTAGTTTCAAAATCTGTTCCCGTATACGAACATCAGAAACGTTCTGTGCAATTGCATCACCCTCCATAGTATCTGAATAAGGGAGTCCACATTCACACTCAAAAGCACAATCCCTAGTAAGGCCTTGCAAAGTTGCAACCCACTCCCGATTAGTTTGACCGGCCGTACGTTTTGTACGAAAGAAAGTATACCTATTTGCAACTACATTGACCGATTCTTTGAAATATGCATCTAATGCAGACAAAATTTCTTCGTAGGACAGAGTTGCTACGTCGCGTCGGGGAAACAATTTCACAATCACACGGTAGGTGGACACACCTACACAAGAAAGGAGATGAGGCTGCCGCTCGTTACCTTGAATTCTGTAGGCGGCGAGATGGAATCCAAATTGGCGTGACCACTCCGTCCAGCTTTCCATCGCAGCATCAAATGGCCGAAAATGTGGTGCAACTGCATGTTGTGGCTGCTGTAGCGGCAGCAGCCGCATCGTGTTGCAGTGCACGTTGACCCTGGACGAGTTGTCCAAGGGCATCCAATAAGGCCTGCATCTGCTGATTCAGCAAGCGATAAAATTCGGACAGTACATCTGGAGAACGTGGCGAAGCCATGACACAAGTAAATTAGGCCAAAGCAAGTATAAAGAACAAGATCCTTTTTGATCCTCGTCGCCAAATATGTTGTGTCTAGACAAGACAGCCTAGACACAATGAGAGGGAGCCGAAAGGCACGCGCTTAAACTCACGCAGGCTGGCATGAGGTCTGAAACAGGATACATAATGAATGCTATAAAGAAAAGTACGTAGCTTCTGGAATACTTAACTTTAATCCACATTTGTAGAACATCACTGTTGATGATACATTAATAGAATCTCAATATCACTTGAATACGGCACCTTGCTAGGTCGTAGCAAAAGTAGCTGAAGGCTATGCTAACTATCGTCTCGGCAAATGAGAGCGTAGTTGTCAGTGAACCATTCCTTGCAAAGTCGGCTGTACAACTGGGGCGAGTGCTAGTACGTCTCTCTAGACCTGCCGTGTAGCGGCGCTCGGTCTGCAATTACTGACGGTGGCGACAGGCGGGTCCGTCGTATACTAGCGGACCGCGGCCGATTTAAAAGCTACCACCTAGCAAGTGTGGTGTCAGGCGGTGACACCACAAAGACGAAAGGATATTTTATTTGTATATAAAAATAAAAGCAGTACTATTAGCTCGTAAATCATAGGGCGAATATTTACTGTACCTCCTGCATGTGAAAGTCGGGTTAGCATCAAAGGTTAGTAACATTAACTCCTAAGATGCACAGTCATGCTACTCCAAATATAAACATTTACAAAATGTAACTCGCACTTCGTGCACTGTTTAGTCATGTTAAATATGTTAAGTGAAACATTCTCAGTAATGTAGTGTTACCTTAAATTAATGAAATGGAGGAAAACACATTGTACTTACCTCGCAGCACGGACACATGGCTCTGTCTTCTCATCAAATTCTGAAGTTATCTGCTGCCCAATGTCAGTGCATTATGAAACCAGCAAGCTACCAAACACATGTCAGGTGCTCAATTATTGCAATACAGAGGGACACACACAAGTTATGTATTTGAGGTGCGCCAAATTTTAAATCAGACCTGCATGATCGTGCGGGCCAGGGTGCAAAAGGTTATGGGCACATTAAACTTTTCAATATTTAGTTATTGAACCCAAACAAACATGATGCAACTGAAGATAATTTATACCTCAGAGGAATTCTTTAAAATTGTAAGAACTTGTTAATGATACTCTTATGCAGAACGACTTAAGCTTGAGGCATGATGCTTTCTTACTTAAAGTATGTTCACAGCATATTTTGCAAATAGTATCCACGTACCACTGAATGTACCTGCAAAACTATATCATTGGGTTGTCACTTTTTGTTTACAAATTTTGGTGTTCACTATTTCATTAGTATTGTATTTTATTCATCTTGTGACGTACATTTTCAATCCATTTGGTTTGCGTACAGGACACATGTCAAAAAGTTATAAAACAATTACAATTATTTTTGCATTAATAAATAATAGCACTATAATAAATAACATCACTATAAGGATAACACATTGTACCCAGCTGAAATTTCCAGTTTGTCCTGCATGAATTCATCCACTGAGTAATGACACTTCAGTGTCAGTACCTCATATAGTTGTCTTTTAAGTGAACCTAAATTCATCTGCATCAACTTGTTCCCTTTTAATTCGTTACAAATTTTCATTCCCGTGTTTTGAGGTCCCTGGGCATACAGTCTGAGGCAGTGAGAGGGGAGCATAAAATTTTCTTTGTTTCTAGTATCGCGTGAATGGACAAAATGGTTTCCCCTCAAATAATTCATGTCTGGTATACAAAAATATAATAATCTTTGTTTGTGTGTCTATCAACATACCAACACTTTCGTTTGGTAAGTTAAATCATCTTTGTTTTTATATAATAGAAAGAAACATTCCACATGGGAAAAATATATTAAAAACAAAGATTCCATGACTTACCAAATGGGAAAGCGCTGGTAGATAGACACAATTGTGTCATCTACCAGCCCAGCGCTTTTCCGTTTGGTAAGTCATGGAATCTTTGTTTATATAAAGCATGGCAGATTTTCTAAATAAAGGTTGACATGATTCTTTGTGATTTGCAGTGCACATATTTCGTATGATTTTTTTCTGTATTTTTAGTATCTGCACTATGTTTGTCGAGTTACCCCAAAAAACAATACCATACCTAATAATTGATTCAAAGTAGCTTGTACACTCCTGGAAATTGAAATAAGAACACCATGAATTCATTGTCCCAGGAAGGGGAAACTTTGACACATTCCTGGGGTCAGATACATCACATGATCACACTGACAGAACCACAGGCACATAGACACAGGCAACAGAGCATGCACAATGTCGGCACTAGTACAGTGTATATCCACCTTTCGCAGCAATGCAGGCTGCTATTCTCCTATGGAGACGATCGTAGAGATGCTGGATGTAGTCCTGTGGAACGGCTTGCCATGCCATTTCCACCTGGCGCCTCAGTTGGACCAGCGTTCGTGCTGGACGTGCAGACCGCGTGAGACGACGCTTCATCCAGTCCCAAACATGCTCAATGGGGGACAGATCCGGAGATCTTGCTGGCCAGGGTAGTTGACTTACACCTTCTAGAGCACGTTGGGTGGCACGGGATACATGCGGACGTGCATTGTCCTATTGGAACAGCAAGTTCCCTTGCCGGTCTAGGAATGGTAGAACGATGGGTTCGATGATGGTTTGGATGTACCGTGCACTATTCAGTGTCCCCTCGACGATCATCAGTGGTGTACGGCCAGTGTAGGAGATCGCTCCCCACACCATGATGCCGGGTGTTGGCCGTGTGTGCCTCGGTCGTATGCAGTCCTGATTGTGGCGCTCACCTGCACGGCGCCAAACACGCATACGACCATCATTGGCACCAAGGCAGAAGCGACTCTCATCGCTGAAGACGACACGTCTCCATTCGTCCCTCCATTCACGCCTGTCGCGACACCACTGGAGGCGGGCTGCATGATGTTGGGACGTGAGCGGAAGCCGGCCTAACGGTGTGCGGGACCGTAGCCCAGCTTCATGGAGACGGTTGCGAATGGTCCTCGCCGATACACCAGGAGCAACAGTGTCCCTAATTTGCTGGGAAGTGGCGGTGTGGTCCCCTACGGCACTGCGTAGGATCCTACGGTCTTGGCGTGCATCCGTGCGTCGCTGCGGTCCCGTCCCAGGTCGACGGGCACGTGCACCTTCCGCCAACCACTGGCGACAACATCGATGTACTGTGGAGACTTCACGCCCCACGTGTTGAGCAATTCGGCGGTACGTCCACCCGGCCTCCCGCATGCCCACTATACGCCCTCGCTCAAAGTCCGTCAACTGCACATACGGTTCACGTCCACGCTGTCGCGGCATGCTACCAGTGTTAAAGACTGCGATGGGGCTCCGTATGCCACGGCAAACTGGCTGACACTGACGGCGGCGGTGCACAAATGCTGCGCAGCTAGCGCCATTCGACGGCCAACACCGCGGTTCCTGTTGTGTCCGCTGTGCCGTGCGTGTGATCATTGCTTGTACAGCCCTCTCGCAGTGTCCAGAGCAAGTATGGTGGGTCTGACACACCGGTGTCAATGTGTTCTTTTTTCCATTTCCAGGAGTGTATATGCTTCTTTTCGTGTGTCCATGTCAGTTGTAGTTGACAATATTTGCACTGCAAATGCAAAGCTGCCCAGTTTGTTTGCCAGGTATTCAATGTGTGCCTGCCAGCTCAAATTTATACTATATTTAAACCCAAGAATTTGACTGAGTCATCTTCTTCTATACGTTGGTTGTTGTGTACAATCTTAATCTGCTCACATTTTGACTGTTTGGTTCTGAACTGCATCACGTGAGTCTTAGATATGTTTAGGTTCACCCCATTTAGCTGAAACCAAGTTTCTGAGGCACTGATGGTACTGATCACAGATTTGGGAATTTTTTCCGAGTCTTGATCTTCAATTAAAACAGAAGTATCATCTGCGAACAGAACTGATGGGGGCTGATATTTAATGGTAAGTCATTAACATAAGAGAGAAATAGGACTGGGCCTAATATGGAGCCTGTGGAACACCCTGAGATATTTTTTTCCAGTCAGAAAAATAATATGTGCCATTTGAAGAAATGCTAACTCTTTGCTTTCTGTTGGATAAGTAGGAGTTAAGCCATTTTAGGGCACTGTGGCCAATGCCATACTTTTCAAGTTTGTGAACAAGCAATGCATGGTTACGGAATCAAAGGCTTTTGTGAGGTCGCAGAAAATACCTGCCACCTTATTTCTCTTGTCTAATGATGTGCTTATTTTCTCAATGAAACTGTTTACTGCATCAATGGTGTTTTTACCCCGATGAAAATGAAATTGATTGTTTAGAATAACAGAATATTTTGCAATGAAGTTTCGGATTTGTGCAACAGCAAGTTTTTCAAATATTTTAGATAGGACTGGGAGAATCGAGGTATGACAATAATTTCGCATGATCTCTCTTGATCCCTTCTTGAAGAGTGGTTTGACCTCAGCACATTTCAGTACCTCTGGGAAACAGCCCTCTTCGAAACATTGATTTATTATCTGAGCTACTGGGTTTGCAATTCTGTTGTGTACCACTTTAATAACTTTGGTGTGTGTTCCGTCCCAACCTGCAGATTTTTTGTTTCTTAATGGTAGAATAGCATTTTCTACATCCTCCACAGAAACTTTTGAGAATTTTGTAAAGTTTTCAGAGTTTTCGCCTAGGCCAAAGGGATTTACTTTGTTGTGATAATCTGTTACATCAACATCAGACTTTGCTACATTTATAAAGAATTCATTAAAGTACCCTGGTATTTGAGCTGGATTTACAATAGTATTTCCTTCAATGTCAACTTTTGAAATTTCTTTGTTACAGGGCATTAACACCTAACTTTAGATTTAATGATAGACCACACAGCCTTTGTCTTATTTTTACGATTTAAAATTAGCCTGTTATTTGCCAGTTGTTGTGCTGCCTTGACAACTCTTTTAAATATGGTTTTATAGAGACTAACATATTTAATGAAGTCAATATCTTTAGTATATTTTAGTTCTCTGTGCAGTTGCGTTTTCCTTACACTGGAAATTTTTATGCCCTGGGTAATCCACTTTACTGTATTTGTTATTTTACTGCTGCAGAATCTAGGTGGAAATGTTTCATTAAAGTCTCCAAGAAAACTGTTTAGGAATTTCTCAAAGTTTTTGTCACTTGAGTTACAATAGTCAAAAGGCCATGTTTTATCTCTTAGCTTCTCACTAAATGTTGGCAAGTTTTCTTTGCTAAAGTTCCTCCTCATATGGGTTCTCATACGTGAAATGTTCCTGTCTGTCTGTGGCAGCTCAATGAACAATGCACAATGATCTGAAATACCTAGATCTAGACGAAATTTATACACATCTTCATATACTTTATTAGTTAGAACATTGCCCATTGTGTCTGGTAGGTTAAAAGAAATTCAACTTGAAACCATATTTCTTTACTAAGTCAGTGAAACTTGACACATGGCTACTATCACATGTGATATCAATATTAAAATCAGCAGCTATTACAACTTTTTTCTTTTTTCCTCTGCAAATGTCTTCTAGCATAATCTGAACCTTAGATAAGAATAGTTGTCTCGTTGACGTCCCTGGAATTCTGTATATTGAGATTATTATAACATTTGCTAGTGAGTCCACTATTTCTACACAACAGCTCTCAAACACACATTCTTCTCTTAAATAATTAAAACAGTTTCTGGTGTCATAATTTATATCACTATGTAGAAGTATACATGAGCCTCCATGTGACTTGTTTCTTCTGCAAAAGCTGCTTGCTAATCCAAAGTTCCCTATTTTGTTTAGAATTTTAATTGTGTCTTCAGTAAACCAGTGCTCATTTAAACAAACAACTTTAATATTTGCACATTCTGACAGAATGATTTCCAATTTATCTATTTTGGAGCTTTTATTGTTAGAAGCATCAATGTTTCAGCCATTTATATTCCGGTGGATAACATACCTACTTTGACTATCACTTACAGGCTTTAGCACATTTCCTGCCAGATAATGGTTTGGTTCTGTCTTCCTTAGTGCTACACAATTTTTTTCACCTCCATCACTACTTATAAGTTTCCCTTATTTTTTTATGATCTGGCAAGTATCTTCGAACATCTTACTGAATATTTTTGAGCCCATCCTATTCAGATGTAGGCCATCTTTGGCAAGACACTTTGCACTTAGAAATTTGTTGGGATCAATGAAAACGACTCCTAGTTTATTGCACTGTTCTTTAATACTGCCGTTTATTTTCTGCACATAGCTGTCACTCACCAATCTTCTGTGCACAATGCCAGTTATTGTTATTCTGGAATTTGGGTAGAGTCTTCTGGCCAGTCGGATGAGGTTTCTTGTGTGGTTTACAATTTCTTCCTCACTGTTGTTTCAAAGTGAATTTGTTCCCGCATGGACAAAAACACCTTTTGGATTTCTGCTATGCTTATCTGCTGCATTCTCTCTTGAGTTTAAGACGTTGTTTAGGTGTGTATTCAATTGATGCATCGTGATTCCAGGTCGAACGTGTATTTCGGAGTTTGGTACGACTATGTTCTTAAACAGTGAGTCACCTACAATAAAGAATTCACTTTCTGTCTTATTAGAATGCTTCTTTCTGTCTTATTAGAATGCTTCTTTCTGTCTTATTAGAATGCTTCTTTCTGTCTTATTAGAATGCTTCTTTCTGTCTTATTAGAATGCTTCTTTCTGTCTTATTAGAATGCTTCTTTCTGTCTTATTAGAATGCTTCTTTCTGTCTTATTAGAATGCTTCTTTCTGTCTTATTAGAATGCTTCTTTCTGTCTTATTAGAATGCTTCTTTCTGTCTTATTAGAATGCTTCTTTCTGTCTTTTCTGTACATTACACTGGTCCACTTAACATTTGTTTGGTTCTTCAGTATCTTCGGTTTCTTTTTCTTTTGTAATGGCGGCTGAATTTTTTCGCTGTTTGTCAGTTGTATCACTCCGCGTACTTGCCGAAGTAGGTCCATCTAATACTGAAGTTTTTTCACATGCACAACACTTTCCACATTTCAATGCAATATTTCCTTTCTTTAGTAACGTCAGTTCTGCTTTCAGAGCATCAATGTCACTTTGAAGTAGATGAATAATTTTGTCCTTAAAACTTAGTGCGGATGTTAGTGGCGCATTTTTGTCACTAGTGTAGTCGAGGCATGTCCACTGAATATCATCATTTATAAATTTCAGACACACGTTTGCGCACTTCTCGTGTTGCACTTAATGCATCGAATTCCTTTGACTACACGTTTCTTACACTTTCTGCACGAAGAACCATTTGATTTCAACTGATTTTGGAGCATCCTATCACCACACAATCCTACCGGCGCCATATTGGAAGGAGCATGAGTACTTGGGTAAATGTGAAACTAACAAAAGCAATGTAATTAGGACTGTTATAAACCATAAAGTGTAAAATATTTTAACACATTAACTCATTTGTAGTCAGACATTTGAAGCTGACTTGTACATGGGAGTCTGATTCTTTAAAGAATATAACTTGAACAGTAAGGATCTAAGAGCTGACTGTGGGACACCATACTGTCATTGATGATCATTATTTTAATAAATAATACTAGCCTATCTATGTTCAGGGTGTATACAATCGGGAGATCTGGGAAAAACCTGAGAATTTTTTCATCCAGGAGAAAACTGGGAAGAACCCGGGAATTTTTTAGGATTCCGGGAATTTGTCATGTTTTTTCTTTTTTCCCCTTCAGTTAAGTTTTTATAATTTTGACCGGTAAGAACTGATACTCTGCCAAAGGATATTACTATATCCTGGTACTACAGAATAATATTTCAACAATAAAACATAAACAAAAGGAAAAACGAAAATAACTTAAATTGCAAAGAAAATGTGCCATATACGACGACACACACAGTGCTCGTGCAAGCGTCTGCCAACAGCAAAATGTATCAAAGGCTCTAGGAAGTATATGCAGTGCTTCATAACGACAAATTGCCCCTGATGAGTGTGCAGTCACAACTGCTTACATGAAATTCATTTTAGCAGTTACGAGTGGGCTCGTGCATATGCACAGTTGAGTCGCATTCCAGTAGTAGATTCTCCCGCTTCTGGTTACAGGAATATGGTTGTTGGCTGTGCAATCAGTTGCAGCAAGTAGCTAGATGCTACCGGGAAAAGGTGGCGGCAAATTCATATGCTTGAGGAAATAGACTTGTCACAAAGCGCCTAGCATCCAGCGCACGTTGCTCTGTCGATTATTCGTACGATTTTGAAATGCATCCTTGTCGGTTTTTGAACATTTTTGAGCATAGTGTACGTGATGTCTGTGTCAGGAGAATCCTCGTCGCATCTAGAAATAAACTTTCTGCAGACAAAAGGGAATGAGACTACACGAGCTGAGTGGAGTAAAGGCAAACAGATGAATGCCAATCTCTGTCTGCTTATGTGGTTGACTGGGTTTGCGAACGATCAGCGTTGTTCTAATTATTAGTGAAATCCAGAGATTCAGACTGACTTGTACATAAAATGACTAACAGGAATAACAGGTGAGAAAGATTACGTATTATCTTTTCAGTCTATACAAGAAAGTGAAATTTTGACAGATAATTTTTGGCCAGATCGCTACACTAGTAAGGACTAGTTGTACAGTCCCAGTCCCAGACTACCAGCCGCTTAAGTTCTATTCTGGAAGTAACGCGGAAAATGTGTTGTGGGAGCATGTAACAATGCCTAACTGGAGAATAATTGCGGGATAACTAAACCTGTGATTCTGGCAGGGTTAGTGAAGTTAATCAGCAAACAAATTTTGACAATGGCATGAATAGCTACAGAATTATTGATGACGAGTGTTTGTTAGAATGAGGAATGAGAAGAAATGGTGACATCACATAAATAATGGAAGAATAAGGTGATTCCAAATTTATATAAAAATTTCGTAATACTATTTTTTGATCTCGTGCTTGAGAAACTGATGCATATGAATGAAATGTGAAACCATTTCTTAACATAAATCATTTTGCTTGTAGTAGGCTTAATAGGCATTTGATATTGGTACTTCATAAATTGTATTGTCATGTTATAAAAATGACCATTTGTGCCAAAACCGTCTCGTTTATTTGGTGTGTTACAAAATTGCTGCAATATTAGAAAGGCCTATTTTGTTCTTTCTAGCAGAAAGTGACAAAATAGACGTAATCAGATTGAGAAACCACACCAGTGTTGGGTCTTATTTGAATTGCTGCAATATTAGAAAGGCCTATTTTGTTCTTTCTAGCAGAAAGTGACAAAATAGACGTAATCAGATTGAGAAACCACACCAGTGTTGGGTCTTATTTGAATTAACAGCTTTTTCAGTATTACATAACGATATTTTGATTTTTCATGTAGCAAAACTTTTGACGAACTATGGTGAGGTAATAGATACTTTCGCAAAAAGGAAAGCACGGCCTGTAAAGCTGTAGCAAGATTAGAGAGAAAGAAATGCTAGGAGCTAAAGTGTACTTTTTTGTTTGTCTCTTGTCTTTACTGGTTGTATGTACCCTATATTTAATTTTGTCACACAAAACTGCAAGTTTTTTTTTTTTTTTTTTTAAGGAGAGGCACCACAGGACATTTCAATGTCCACTGTCCTGAATATAGTATGAGGGTATTCATTACAAAATTTACACGTTCCAATTCCACAGAGCGAAACACAGTGACGTGCTATAGAAGAATGCTGTATCAAGAGGCTTGCCAATGCACTTTGGCACACTTAAGACAAAATAACATGTCTTACAATTCCTCGAACACACACGTTTTATGTTTCCAACATTTTAGAAATATGTAAGCTACAAGATGAACATACTTTTGGAAATTGATATTATTATTATTATTTAGTATTGACCCAGTTCACAAATATCGTAGATCGGGGGCGGGTGTGCAGAGCAGTCAGAGTTATAGCGGGTAGCCTCCACATGACGCGTGTTCACATATAGTGATTTTGCTGTTTCCCCTTCGTTTCCTCTTGTGTCAAATGAAAACAAAATGGATATCAGTGGCTGGGAGCTATCAAATGAATTAAAATACATGCACACAATTACAGAAGGCTAAAATATGTTACTAGTTTCAATTTTATTTTATTTCCACCTTTCTGACAGTCGAGCATTAATTGCCTTGCAGAGCAATGAAGTTATTTTTGTCTGTTTTCTAAAGAAATTGGACTTTTATTAACCTTTTCCACAGTTGTTGTTGTGGTCTTCAGTCCTGAGACTGGTGTGATGCAGCTCTCCATGCTACCCTATCCTGTGTCTTTTCCATAGAGGCAGTGAATATATTTGAAACGAAATGATTAATTCAACAGTACTGGCTAGTTTCAACTGTTCGCTGCATTTCAAGTGCATGTTTTCATCCTCTAGCACGTATGGCATTATGCCATAATAAAGAACCAAACATGATATAATACAGTACTGGTGCTCCAAGAAAATTTACATCCCAAAAACCACACTGAAAAGCTTACTTCAGGTCAGAGTTCTAGTACGATAAAAAAAGTTATTATTATGTTAAATATATTTAAATTCTTTCAATTTAAATCTGTGTTTCATACTAGAATGTCGTGTTCCCAGTTTGGCACGGCTTTGCCACAGTAGACACGAAAGCGGTCGAAGACATCCGTCTTCTGGTCAGTTCCTGATCTTTGTCAGAAGGAGGCTTTGTCAGAATAACAAATACACGTGCAGATACTTACATACATAAATATTGACAAGATGAAAAAAAATTCGATTACAGTATTGGTGCGTTTCCTCCAATTTTGAAAGGAACATAAAACTTTTATCAGTCTTTCTTGTAGCGACGTCGCTCTTCACTTAATAGTTGGGAGTATTTCCCATGAACTCGGGTGATTTTCACAGGGAAATTCTTTCATCACCTTTCACTTTTCACTGCACTAAAACTGGGGATCACCTTTTCACATTCTGGTGGAAAACACTGGGAATTTCACTATGTGGAGGGGGGAAGTGATATTTCTTGACTCGACGATCCAACGGGTCATGTCGGGAAACAGGGAAGTCGATGGCTGGTTCAATGACGAATGAGTCAGTTTGGTGGCTGTCTTAATCTCATTCCGATTCATGTTTCAGCACATGAAAAAAAAAAAAAAAAAAAAAGATCTGTATGAAGACTTGCTCATTAACTAGCATCTTAATCTAAGGGAATATAGAGTAAGAATTTAAGACAATAAAAATTACTATATAGACTGTGTACATATACATTATATATTATTAATGTTTTGTGTCTAGGTTTTATATTCTTTCGTTAGCAAATGTTAGCAAAACACGTTTCGTCTTGTACAGGTCTTTCTTAAGCAATGTATTTAGCAATATTGCCGTAGCAATTTTCATAGTTAAGGCAAAGTCATCATTGGTGTCCTTTTCATGTAAATATAGTAAAATCGTGCGTAGTTTATCAACGTTTTATAATTTTTTATGTCCATTTTCATCTCAAATCTGGAGCACGCTCGCGCCCGTTACGGAGAGGAATGCTTATTGTTGAGTACGGGCTGGCGAGCAGTGATTGAATGTTGCCACAGTGCTTCACAGTCGCATGGTAACGAACTGGCGGTTTAACAGCGTTGGCAGTCAGTGTCCTGCACGAGGCAGATAGTTCAGTGGCTACCAATGTGTGTGTGTGTGTGTGTGTGTGTGTGTGTGTGTGTGGTTTTTTTTTTTTTTTTTTTTTTTTTTTTTTTTTTTTTTTTTTTTTTTTTTAAAAACTTGTGCATTTTGTTGAATTGTGGGTACTGGAGCAGCTCTTCAAGGCGACATGGTCAACCTGGACGGTAAATTGACTGCACCAACGACGAAGAACAGTCATCGATGAAAATGACTACTGTCACTTATTGCAGTGAGTACAATAGCTTGTCTATCCTTTGACTGATAGTCACTGTATCGTCGTTGCAATGTGAGAATACTTGTAATGCTACTTCACATGCGGAACATCACTCGTGTCCATAAGTTTATTACATTTTTGATTCACACAAGAGATAACAAGTTTTTCGTGTCCATACATGTGTCAAATTACGATATACACGCGCTTGTCACTGAGTCACAAGCATCAATCCATATGTGTCCATTTAGGTGTCTTTATACTACAGAGTAGTACAGGTAATGCTAAAATTACTTATCATGAAAGGATCATTTACAAAATATACATAGGTTTTTGTTCGTTTTTTGTTACTGTCAAAGACCTAACGAAAAACGTGTTTCCTATTCTGAATGGTGCTTCTGAAGCACATTAGATTTTATATGTAATTTAAATCTGATTCTTTTCTTTTTCTTATTGTTCTATAACGGCCTTTACTTTTTGGTTTCTTTGTTCATTTACTCGGTTACATCAATAATCAGTAAAATATACCCACTTTGGGGTGCCGAACAGTTCACGTTCAAAACTTCATCTAACAGAAATCGGGAAAATTATTCCTATTTCCTAGGATGCTTTTGCTCACAGCAAATCAGATTTACATCACGCATTAACCAACGAGCCACGATCGCCTATACACATGTCAAGTCTTTTGAACCAATTTCCAAATTTCTTCCCCTACCGGGTAGGGTAGAAAGGTAAGAATGCTAAAGAAGAAAACTACAATGGGATAGTGCAAGGAAATGAAAGATACAAAGATAGATAATAGGTGAAATAATCAGTTTAGCAAATTCATTCTTCGGCTCCACCGTTTTTAGTGTCATCCACGCGGCATAACTTGACTTCAGTATTAAAATGTCGCACAAATCCGCTTCCAAAGCATCTTCAAATATATCTCAATCACGCGATGCTGACATAGCAGAAGAATATAAGCAGATTATCTCAGTCCTCAACTAGGTATCTTTGTATCGAAGGTTTCTGCATGATACTCATGACATAGGAATAGTCTCTCTAAGTTTCTCCAATACAGGACCTAATTATCATTATAAATGCATATTTCTTAACTGGTTGACTCATAGTAATAAATAAATTAAAGTTGCTCTCCAGTTGAGAGTACCATTATTCATTTCTTTGTACATTAACTATATGTTGCTGCTTATACTCAGTGTAATCTACAGATTACAATGTATCAGTTTTGCATCGTACATGGTTCTAGCGACTTAAAATATCAATCCTTTGAAAGCTTAAATTGGGTTAATACTTCACATATATGGTCATTCTGGTCTGAATGAGGGATTTAAAGAAAACCTTTACTACTTGGTAAAAAGGAGATTTGCCATAACTTAAAACTAAAGTAGCAGGTGGCACTTTGGCACATCCCTTACTCAATTCAATGACTGCAGTCTTCTATTGCTCAAGAAACTTAAAACTAAAGCAAATCTTATTTTCCAAATACGTAGAGTACCTTCTTCAATCACTTCGTATCTTTCAAGCTCCATCATTACTTTGTGTCCACCTCACTCAAATGATTACGTCACCTGCAGAATACATGTACACGCTGTTGACTCGCATACTTTCTAAACAGATCGCACTCTTGTTTCAAGTTGCAGCTTAACATAATAAATGATATTTTTTTAATGGTTTTCATGGTACTTCTTGAGTTCTACATGGTGGTAAAGTCATTTTATTCGTCCACTAACTGGATCTGCCAACACGTAGCAACCAATATGTGGCTTCCTGACTATAACAAATGGTCCTTCATATAGGTGTTGCCACTTACGATTTTTACGTAAGATGAGAGATTGTTTGAAGTGTGTCCTCAGAAGAACACGCTCATTCAGGCAATACGACAGAACTTTATTGACATGCTTGTCAAATGCCTTTTTTCTTAAATTGGCATGAGTTGTGTGTAAGATCAGGGTTTGTCTTAACTTATTATCTAGGTTGACTTCTGGACCTTGTATCTTGGGGATAGGATCAGTCCATTCATTGCTTTCCTTTTGCCTGGAGATTAATTCTGAAGGTGTGAAACCGGTCGAAGTGTGCGGAAGATCATTTACAATCTCTTCAAATGGAGTAACTAAATCGACCCACCGTGTTTGCTGGTTTGGTACATAGGTGCGAATAAAACGATTAAATTCTTTGAAGACTCGTTCTGTCGGGTTACTTTGCGGTCTAAATCTTGAGATTAGAATCTGTCTAATACCAGTATTGGCAAGAAACTCTCTTCTGCAAGAAGGAAGTCAGTACCAAGACTAAGTTATCTGTGCACCGTTCAATCTTTCGACCAACTTTGTTGTATGGGAGCGAAAGCTGGGTGGATTCAGGTTACCTTATCAACAAGGTTGAGGTTACGGATATGAAAGTAGCTAGGATGATTGCAGGTACTAGTAGATGGGAACAATGGCAGGAGGGTGTCCACAATGAGGAAATCAAAGAAAAACTGGGAATGAACTCTATAGATGTAGCAGTCAGGGCGAACAGGCTTAGATGGTGGGGTCATGTTACACACATGGGAGAAGCAAGGTTACCCAAGAGACTCAGCAGATGTCTGCTTGTGTCTTGTATGTATGGATGGATATGTGTGTGTGTGCGAGTGTATACCTGTCCTTTTTTCCCCCTAAGGTAAGTCTTTCCGCTCCCGGGATTGGAATGACTCCTTACCCTCTCCCTTAAAACCCATATCCTTTCGTCTTTCCCTCTCCTTCCCTCTTTCCTGATGAGGCAACAGTTTGTTGCGAAAGCTTGAGTTTTGTGTGTATGTTTGTGTTTATTTGTGTGTCTATCGACCTGCCAGCGCTTTTGTTGGGTAAGTCTCATCATCTTTCTTTTTAAATATATATATATATATATATAAGTAAAAATAAGTAAGTTCATAAAAACTCGTAAAAATGCAGTCTTTTACATTTTTAGTAGTAAATATTTACATACAACAGATAGTTGGACCAGGGAAGACACTGTTTATAATTACATCACTAGTATATGGTAAGATAAAGTTCTGTGACTTTCCAAATTTATGATTCACTGATGGTGTGTTCCCCAAAAGATTGTAAATATCGAAAGTGATACCTTCATTTAAGTGTGGAAATGGGCATGAAGTTCAAAATTCATAGATAACACTAGTGTAACAGAGTGACGTTATGGAATATCTCCCCACTATAAAACACAACGTCCTTAAGTCCTTGCATGCATGGTTCAATGCCAACAGGCTGATCTTAAATGTGAAGCAAACGAACTATACACAATTTGGAAAGATGAGTCAAAACCAAGATCTCCATCTGGTACTTAACAGACATGAATTACAAAGGGTATGATGAACAAGACTTTTAGGAATATGTGTTGACCAAGGCTTAAAGTGGAAAGTTCATGTAATTAATCTCTGCATTTTTTGCTCTAGGAATTATTTCTAAAGTGCTACCAGTCCATTGTAGCATATGGAATAGTTTTATAGGGGGAAAATTCATAGTTGATTATATAAAATTTTTACATTGCAGGCAACGGCTGTTCAAATCTTGTCTCACAGTTTGGCTAGGGTTCACTGCAATCCCATATTTAAAACGTTTGCTTACTGTTCCCTCCTTGTACATATGAAAATGTATCTCGATAAGAGTTAGACTTGGTGATGAGCTAACCAACTCTGACTACTCACAACTGTGGGGCCCTCCACATAGAACAAGTTAGAACAAGCCACAAATATCCAGTCACATGATGATAAGATTTCAGTGGTGTGAAGGTTATAAACTAGCTTTAACTGTTCAGAAACATAAAACTGTGCTCATCACTTACCGTAGGAAAGTCCTATGCCTAAATAATCAATAGTGAATGCTGCACGGTATTAATAGCAAGTGCTAGTAACATCTGTATAAATGAAGCCACACGACATTTAAAGTACTGATGTTACTGGACAAACAAACAATGACTGTTCTGGCAATTCTGGATATGACCTCTTGAAGATCCTACATAGTCCCATACAGGGGTTTTTGCTACTATCAATAACATGTGACAGTGTGCTTGTCGAAATGCTTAATCACAATGACTGTGTTGCAGCTGCCTCTGCTTTCACTGAGGTCAGATTTTAAGGTAATCACTGCCCATTGAAAATGTTTGTTCAAGTCTGACTGTTATTGTCGGATGCAGGCACTGAATAGCAGTGGGCGGCCTTCACTCGGCACGCAGTGCTATGTCGTGTGAGCCACAGAGTTGGGTTGAGAACACCAATAGACCAGCACTGTTTAGCTGAAGTTGCTAATCCATTTTAATGTGATTATTCATGCCGTGTTTCTTCACTTGAGAGTTTCTGTGTGAAAAGATCGATGTCGTGGAATCTTAATTGTGCGTGTTTACTAGGAGTAATGCTTCCAAAAATAAATCATACTGTTAGTGTTCTGCTAACAATGTTCTTCATAGTACCCATCATCCATTTCCTCAAATTATCAGTCATTGCATTAAAGCTGAATTAATGAAGTTGAGAAAGTCAGCAGTATCATTGTAAAGTAACAAGCATCCTATGGTCGTATTATAACCTTCCAAATTTCAGCTGTGTGAACAGAGAAATCGAGAAAACCAATGGAATCTATTACCAAATATGCCAAACCTTTCAGGACACATTAATCCTCTACACATGGGATAAGAACCGGGATGAACATTAATGGGATGGAACAAATTTTTAGTCGTTAAAAAAAAACATGTGAATTCTGAGAAGTATTCACAGCCCATCTATTCAACTGCTCTTCCTCTGTCTAGGATAGTGCAGGTAGTTTCGAAAAAGGCAAACCATACTCATACTGAGTGCAGTGAAGTGTCCCAACTGACAAGAGCAGCACCAGCAGATTATTCACAAGCTGACTGTACACACAGCAACGAAGCCAATGAACCCACAAGGAAGATTACTCAGTAAAAATTTGTGCTATCATACTGAATACAATTGTGGCAGTTCTGATGTTTCCTGTGGTAGTGAACACACAAGGAACAGTGTTAACAACAGTGTCAATACAGAGGGCAGAAGAGAAAAAGTACCTCCCTCTCATTTGAGTTATTTTTGTAGAGAAGACAACAAAGAAAAAACACACAAGATAAACGACTGTCAGGATCTTACAAATCAACTTTTTCTCATTTCAAATAAAGCATACTATGTTTAGTTTCCAGCCAACAAATTAAGACTTATAAATAATAGTTGGTTCTGACTCAAATGTTGATGTTATGTAATTAACAAAGCACTGGCTAGAAAGCAGCAAATACAATCTGTAAAGGTCCCTGTATTTCTCCTAACCAGTTTGTTCCACAAGAAGGGACAGCTATCTTTGCAAGGCAGAATTTATAATATAAGGCAATCCAAATACATAATTTGATAAGGAATGAAGTCAAATGGCAGCTACTGGACATACTGAGATATGCTTACCTATTGTAACAGTAAGCAATCTCTTGATGGAGAGTTTGAAGATGTCCTGCTTAAATTTGAAATTATGTTAAATGTTCTCGAACCAACAAAAAACAAAACCATCTGAGGTGATTTTAACATTGATTTTTTGAAAACTGCAAATTACTTAGATTAGTAATTACTCTACATGACAGTGTTTCAGTTTACTCCTCATAATAAATATGTCACCAAGAATCGCCATGTACTGTAAAATTTCATTAGACCAAATTTTTATTCATAGTAGTAGAAAAGGGCTTCAACAATCATATGGCTATTGTTAACATTGGAATTATGTTTAGAAAAAATAGCATGGATCAAAATGTGAGTGCAGAGCTCTGTGGTGTAATATAGAAAACTTCAGCTATCAATTAAGCCAGTAAACATGGAATCAACTGTTCAATTAAACAGGTGTTTAATAACTATTATGGAACATATAATTATTATTATTTTGATGTAGCCTCCTCACTTAACACAATATACATTTAAACCAGATGAGAAACAAATTTATATTACAACTTGCATAAAAAATCCAGTTCCAAGAAACGATTTCTGCATTCTTATAAAAAACTTGGGTCACGAGGAATGTTCAATATGAGTTGTCGGCTTTGATCAGTGAGGCAATGTTAATGGCTGATGTCACATCAGATTTTGGGGCACATAAACACTGTTTTTTGGTTGAGAGTTTGTGTAGCCAACAGAAGTGATACTCAAAATCCTTGCTATGGTAACAGGTATCCCTGTTTGTAAAAATTGCCAATAACATAACATTATACTTGCCATCTTGTTTACGGCATTTGTCACAGGTTTCCTGTGTGTCTGATCAAAGCTGACGACTTGTACCGAACATTCCTCTATATCCATATTCCACAAACCACCATCCGCCATGACGTTGCTAAAGATGCAAGAAGAAGGGTAATGATGAATGCATCTGCGAAGTTGTTGAGGAATCAAAAGAAAGGCTAATGATGAGGTCATCCGCAATAAAATAAAATAAAAATAAAAATAAAAATAAAAAAAAAACAAGACAACAGACCACATGGAACATAAGATACATAACAAGCATAAAGCCAGTGGCAAAAGCGTTAGTCTAAAACTGGAAAATGGAAAAGTATCTAATATCACCTCAGTAGATAACATTATGTAATGAGTACTTCAGCAAAATAGCACGTGATTTTACCCAAAATTAACTTCAAACTTTTAATATGCACTACACAGAAAACTGTAAACCTGCACAAAAGGTAATGAATTAAGGATGGGTCTACCTTTTTATGAGTATACAAATTGTTGATTTAACACTCAAACATGTTTACCACAAATGTGGCTTTTTCCTTTTATTTTCCTGAAATGCTTACATACAGATGATGTTCAGGTTAGGAAATATGGTACATTGGATATTCAAATTATTATTTAAATTACACCCACACTTTACCATTTATTTTGCATTGTATGTATCCTGTGGCTGCCAACCCAAATCAGCCACAGGTCTAAATCGCTACACCGTGTCATCTGAAAATGTGAAGGATGTTAAAGTATCATCTACATTGTATTTTTGTTCATAATCCAATCTTTAAAATGTATTTTCAGGTAACAATCATGGCATATGTCCATTTTTTGGCTTGCCATTGCAGTATTTGGCCAATCATGAGCTGTGACAAGTTTGTCTTAGTGTGAAAAACATGTTTTGTTTAGTTAGCTGATGTGGACATGGGTCAAAATTTTGTGAAGCTTAGTGTGTTCCATGCTTTGTTGCCCTTAGTTGGTCAATACAGCAATGGTTAATGCTGTTTGTAAATGATGCTGGAGTTTCACCCAGTGATGATCCAGAAGTGCTCAATTAGAAACAGATCTGCTGATCAAGCAGACCAAGGCATTTTGTTGACACTCTGTAGAGCATGTTGGGTTATGACAGCAGTATGTGGGTGACTGTGATCCTGTTGTAAAACACACTTGGAACGCTAATCATGAACAGTGGTACAACAGATCCAATCACCAGAACAAATTTGCAATCATGGTACATAAGGTAAGGACAAGTGCTCTTGCTGCGAGACCATAACTCCAGGTGTATTGTGTCTTGCACTCAGACAAATTGGTTGCAGGCCCTCGACTGGCTTCCTCCTAACAAATGCACAGCCATCATTGGCACTGAGACAGAACTAACTTTCATTAGGAAACAACCTACTCTCCAATGAGCTCTCACTTGACACCAGTGAAGTCGCAAATAGTGGTCGTTTGGGGTCACTGGAATGCATGCTACAGGATGTCTGGCTCAGAACTCTCCTTGAAGTAGCCTATTTGTAACAGTTCTTTGTGTCACCACAGTGCCAGCTGCTGCTCGAATTGCTGCTGTAGATGCAGTACAACATGCCAGAGCCTTACGCCAAACATGATGGTCTCTCAGTAGTGCCATTTTGGCAACTGGAGCCCGCTCTTCTTGCAACCATATATTCTCATGACCACTGCTCCCAACAATCATGAACAGAGGCTGCATTTGTGCTAAGTCTTTCTGCAGTTTTGCGGAAGGAACATCCAGCTCTCATACCCTATTACACGACCTCGTTCAACCTCACTGAAGTGTTGATAATGGCTGTCTCATAAAATTCCTGGGGGTGTGATGTTAACCAGATCAGCACATACAGCTGGACGTCATCGTCTGAGGTGAATCGTTTGCCTCTCAGAGCCTTTTGAAGGGGGACCAAAAATGGCATAATCACAGGGAGAGAGGTCTGAACTGTATGGAGGGTGGCCGATAACCTCCCATTTGAATTTCTGCAGGAGAGCCGCGACTGTGTTGGCTGTACTAGGCTTTGCATTATCGTGGAGCAGAATGACCCCACAGGTGAGATTGCCTGGTCGTTTTGATTTGATCACTTGGTGAAGGGTGGCCAAGGTTTGCGAGTAAGGCTGGGCATTCACTGTTGTGCTGCAGGAAGTGTATCAGAAGAGGGCTGTCTTTTGGTCCCCTTAAAATGGCTCTAAGGGGCAAACAATTGAACTCGGGCGATGCCGTCCAGCTGTACGTGTGAAACTGGTTAACATCACAGCCCTGGGAATTTGGTGTGAGAGCCATTCACCGTCTTGTCACACAGCGCGACAAGTGTCTCAACAGCCAGGGTCAATACTTCTAACATACAGGTACTGGTTTCTGTAATTATGCCTCCAGCTTTTTTTTAACACTCCTTATATTTAAAGCAAACCTGATTTTCATTCTCTTAGCGGCACTACTTGTGCCACTCATGCGACTGGCGTGAAATTCGCACAACTCCTTGGTTTTACATTCTTTTTCTTTGTTCTGCAGTGAACATTTTATTATATTATTCTTTTGGGAAAAAATGACATTCCATTTGTGGAGATGGTGATTTACTTATTACAAGGTATTATTTTTTGTTTCTGTCACAGTCACTTTATAATACAATTACAACCAGTTTGAACCTTCAGAGACAATCTTCACATGATACAGGAGACAACAGAAAAGTTTAAATTAAGATCCGAAACAACTGCAGTTATTTTCACTAGGTCTACTTCTGGCTTTAGTAAAGTGCTATTAACAAGCATATGGTTCATAAATGTAGGTGTCATTTGATGAACAAGAGTTCATGCATTGTTAGCTAAACAGGATATGAGAAATAAGAGATTTATATTCATACAGCCTAGTCTACTTTTCCTTCTCCACTCAATGCAGTAGATGTGAACATCCTCTGCAAGTCAATCTTCAGTCGTAAAAACCATAAAATATGCCAATAAGATTCCAATCAGTTATTCGTCAAATATGAAAGTAAATACAAACTTTTGAAATAGCAAAATCTGTTTCGAACAAAGTGAGGTCCATACAATAAAAGAGACAGAGTATCAATCCTTTCCCCTCTCCTCAGTGTCCAGTGGCACTGTGCTTTGGGCTGCTAGCAGTTTATGCCTTTGTACATATGCTTAGGACACAGAATAAAGATGTGTCTGGACTGCACGTTGTGGCACGTGTCCATAAGGAACATGTATGCAAGAAACAGCAACTACTACAGCTAAGTAAATCAACGTAAATATTAAAATATGTGTTACTAGGCAACTTATTTTGTTCATTTAGGAGTTTATCCGGTTCTTTGCATTTCGTGACACAATTCTCCAGTTCCAAAATGACTGTCCATCTACTTTTTCCAACATTATGTAAAATTGTTAGTTGTTGGTCAGTGCTTACAATATCATGACCCCCTTTTGCATATGTAAACCTAATGCTCTATTGTTGCTGGTTCTAGCGTATTTCGATTGCTTGTGGGTTGTCTAACTACACTACTGGCCATTAAAATTGCTACACCTAGAAGAAGTGCAGATGATAAACAGGTATTCATTGGACAAATATTTTATACTAGAACTGACATGTGATTACTTTTTCACGCAATTTGGGTGCATGGATCCTGAGAAATCAGTACTCAGAACAACCACCTCTGGCCGTAATAATGGCCTTAATACGCGTGGGCATTGAGTCAAACAGAGCTTGGATGGCGTGTACAGGTACAGCTGCCCATGCAACTTTAACACGATACCACAGTTCATCAAGAGTAGTGACTGGCGTATTGCGACGCGCCAGTTGCTCGGCCATCATTGACCAGATGTTTTCAATTGGTGAGAGATCAGGAGAATGTGCTAGCCAGGGCAGCAGTCGAACATTTTCTGTTTCCAGAAAGGCCCGTACAGGACCTGCAACATGTGGTCATGCATTATCCTGCTGAAATGTAGGGTTTCGCAGGGATCGAATGAAGGGTAGAGTCACGGGTCGTAACACATCTGAAATGCAACATCCACTGTTCAAAGTGCCGTCAATGCGAACAAGAGGTGATCGAGACGGGTAACCAATGGCACGCCATACCATCACGCTGGGCGATACGCCAGTATGGTGATGACGAATACACGCTTCCAATCCAATATGCATTGACCGAGATGTTCCCAAACAAGGATGCGACTATCATGATGCTGTAAACAGAACCTGGATTCATCTGAAAAAATGATGTTTTGCCATTTGTGCACCCAGATTCGTCGATGAGTACACCATCGCATGCGCTCCTGTCTGTGATGCAGCGTCAAGGGTTAGCACAGCCATGGTCTCTGAGCTGATAGTCCATGCTGCTGCAAATGTCGTCGAACTGTTTGTGCAGATGGTGGTTGTCTTGCAAACGTCCCCATCTGTTCACTCAGGGATCGAGACGTGGGTGCACGATCCATTACAGCCATGCGGATAAGGTGCCTGTCATCTCGACTGCTAGTGATACGAGGCCATGGGGATCCAGCACGGCATTCCATATTACCTTCCTGAACCCACTGATTCCATATTCTGCTAACAATCATTGGATCTCGACCAACACGAGAAGCAATGTCGCGTTATGATAAACCGCAATCGCGATAGGCTACAATCGACCTTTCTCAAAGTCGGAAACGTGATGGTACGCATTTCTCCTCCTTACACAAGGCATCACAACAACGTTTCACTAGGCAACACTGGTCAACTGCTGTTTGTGTATGAGAAATCGGTTGGAAACTTTCCTCATGTCAGCAACGTTGTAGATGTCGCCAGCGGCGCCAACCTTGTGTGAATGCTCCGAAAAGCTAATCATTTGCACCTGCCTCGGGCATGGATGTGTGTGATGTCCTTAGGTTGGTTAGGTTTAAGTAGTTCTAAGTCTAGGGTACTGATGACTACAGCTGTTAAGTCCCATAGTGCTCAGTCATTTGAATTTGAACTGTCTGTCCATACCGTCTGCAGTGAGGCCAGAGACATCCCAGTCTGTATTCAGTAGGTTAAAGTCGCCTCCAGCAAGTACTGCATCATCTGAGTATTTCCATATTACTGACTGTAGACTTTCCTTGAATTATTCTTGCGGAATCAGGTGCACCGTAAAAACATTCAGTAATAACTTTAGTTCACCTAGGCCTGTTACTTGTGTTGAGATAACTTCGTAGTAAGACTCAATTGCGACCTCAATAGACACAATATTTTTAGTGATAGCAATGAACACTCGCCCTCCTACGGCGTCTAATCTGCTCTTCGAGACACTTTCCATGCCTCGATAAACAATTTGGTGCATTACTACGAATTTCAGCCACCTCTTAGTTCCAAGAATAATTGGAGCTCGACAACTTTCATGCAGAGCAGTGAGTTCAGGAACTTTGTTACAAATGCTTCGACAATTAAGTGTTAAAAATTTGGCTTTGAAAGTGTCTCTACTTTCAACACGATTCGATTTCACCCTCTGCGTATCGACTTGTGAGCATTCATCGGAAGTGCTCAAATTACCGACAGCCCTCACAGGTTCCGCTAGCTGCCTGTAGCACCTGAGGATGGCCTCAGAACCCGAGCGACAGGTGTCGCTGGTGCCTACACGAGCATCAGCTTGCAGACTACTGCACCCTACACCCTCGATAGCTGCAGGAAAGGCTTTGTCCACGTCTCGGACGAGACCCCCGGGGAGACGCACCGAGTGCAGAATAGGAGCGTTTCCGCCCTGGAGGCGATTTCCCAAAGGGGCTGCAGAAGGTGCCTAATATTGGAGGTCTCGATAACTAGTAAACCTGTCCCACCGTGTTCCTGCTCGGACCCTGTTGAAGGAACGGCCGTCTACCCACTCGTGAGGCCAAACGGACAGGTGCCTCGAGCACCTTGAGCGACGTGACCACCTAACAAATTGCCACTCACCCAGTGGACGAAACGAGCGACACTTGAGGTGTCCCGTCTGACGTGCCATATTCTCCGCTGCCGCCACACCCTCAGGCAGCAGCCTGCAGAAGGCTAACGGCGGCCGTAAGCGTCTTCAGCTGTTCGCGAACTGCGACCAGCTCCTCCTGCGGCAACACAGACACCACGCACACACCCTATCTATCCTACTACTACCAACATATGAGCCAAACTACCAAAACAAACAGAAAAAACTAAATGTGTGACATGCAAGCCTTCAGGTGCTTCAGCAGTGGAGACCGACGGCTGACTGAGCTGTTATCAATAGCTACTGGCCGTTCAAAACAAACAAATTACTGCTGCGCTACAGACTCTGCGGATGTACACGTTACCGTTACTAAAACACGATAGCAGCGTCACTGCCAGTCATAATCGCTGTAAAAGTTGTATTGCGGATAACCTTATCTTGCCGAGATATATCCTTTATCAGTTTTTTTCAGAGTTCCAGAATAGTTCTGTGACGTTGTGATTCGGAAGATAATGTGTAACAAGTAGAAGCTATAACGCCAGTACATTCAATGTGTGCATTCAGCCAGTTTGGACGAACATGTTCTTGTTCCTGAGCATCTACAATGGTATATGATAAAAGATGCGTGGTGTGGATGTTCAGGAAAACACTATCTGTCATCCTACAAATGTATCACGAGTACCATCAAAAGTCATCAGCCTGTGCTAGTTTCATCTACAGTCATACTTTGCAAAACACAGTAAAGAAGGAGCTTATTTAATGGAAATGAATAAACCCTACTAAGAAAGAATAGATACTTCCAAAATAAAAAAAAAAAACATGCATAATTAAAATTTCTTCATATATATTTTATGTGTCATGGGCAGTCAAACGAAAATGTGATGGATAGGAAAAAGTAATTAAACTTAATTATTTCAAAAGTAATCACCTTAACTGCCAGTGCATTTATACCACTGTCGGGCAATAAGGCCAGTGCCTTCATGAGAAAATGTTTGCGGTTGACTGTACCCGGGCGTGCTGCGCTTCATCTGAAGCAGATCGACAGCCACAAATGTCTTCCTTCAGGGCTCCAACAATATAGAAATAGCATGGAGAGAGATCGTGGCTGTATGGAGGACGTGTAAGGACTTTCCACTGAAACTTCAGCACCGTAGTCAACATGAGGGCACACCCGCCCCTAGTTTCGAGTACTCTGCAAATGTTTAGCTTTGAAGACCTTACGCATCCTCTATTAGGTTTGAAATGTCCCCTTAGAAAAATTTATACATGACTGTGCTTAAACTGACACACAATATTTTTTGCGCAACACAATCTGACTTTCAAAAATCTCTACTAAAGAATGGCCCTGACTAACATTAACCTATACCTTTCACAAATCACTTACCTCACAAAAATCTTCGTTACTTGAACTACTGCAACACAGCGAGTGCCACTACTGCCAGCTAAATAAAAGATTCAAACTACGGAAGGCACTAACTACTGATAGGCATAGTTAGCAAATGAAAGATTTTAATAGAGAACAAACAATGTATTTTCATTAATAGTCATCATATATATAGCAGTTCATGACATCCATTCTGTACTCAAAAATCCGCCATCTCATTTCCCACATCCACCACTGGTGGCGGCTCACCTCCAACTGCGCAACGCTACGCGCTGTTCACATCCAGCTGCCGCTGCCCAACACTACAATGGCAGACAACAATGCAAACTGGCCACTGACTACACACAGCACAGCCAGTGATTTTCATACAGAGCACTATGTGGCGTTACCAATAAGAAAACCTAAACAGCCTACTTACATAAAGAAAACATAAACAGCCTACTTACATAAAGAAAACATAAACAGCCTACTTACATAGCCCCCATGCTCCCCACAAAAAATTTTACAAATTGTTTTGGGCAGTGGCCAATAATGATTTGAAAAAATTTTTCATAATTACAATAACAAAGATATCAAATGCACACACTTATTTATACAATGTTGGTCAAAAGCTAAAACTTTCTCACAGTCCATAAAGACAGTCCAGATTGTTCATCACAGTAAAATTTCAGTGGTTTTACATTTTTTTTTTTTTTTTCAAAGTCTGAGCAGTAAAAGACAATGCACATGGAAGTAGTGGATTTCCATGCAGTCTTGAAGATGTAGTGTTGTCCTTCCAACAGAAAGACAATGCTGACTCTTGACATGCTGACAGGTAATGGGCCACAACAGAGTAAACCCACAGCAGAGTCATTCGAAGTTTTGAACAATATTGGTAGGTAGGTTATCACAGAGCAGACCCACTGTAGTCCTGGTAGAGAGCATGGTATTGGTGGGCCACCAGAGGTGCAGACCAACTCTAGTCCTGTTAGAGATTGTGGTATTGGTGGGCCACCAGAGGTGCAGACCCACTGCAGTCCTCGTAGAAATAATGGTATTGGTGGGCCATCAGAGATGCAGACCCACTGTAGTCCTTGTAGAGATGGCCAGCAGCCATCTGTTGTGACTGTGCAGGTGCACAATCACCATCGAAGAGTCTTGCCGATAATATAGCAAGTCCATAACCACCACTTGTGCACTCACAAAGTTTTTGGAATTGTCCTTAGAACCAGCAATGCTGTTATCCAGTCCCTTGCTGAATTATTAACACACATGCAAACACTAACAGTCCCTACTTCTCACATAGTGTCCATATAGTATGACCAACAGAAATTTGTGCAGTGAAATGGAACTTACAAGTTACTTAAGTTGATGAACTGCTGTCAATTACAATTTTATAACATAAGAATACAATAACAAAGGTACAAAATACATCATTAAAAACATAATAATACTGATAAAATTTGTAGTACAGGCTTTACAAAAGAATTGAAAAAACATATACATCAGTGTTACAGGAATTATGACATGAGTGCATACATAAAAGATCAGAATAACTTTTGAAACATCAACTTCACACATGAGCAACAAAACAGAACACATAAATAATGTCTAAACATCTTTACAAAGTAAGTAACATATTATTAATGCCAATTATATTTGAAGATAACAGTATTCCTCATCATAGTGAATGTAGCTAAGTATTAGAAGAAGAAAAAATTCTATGAAACTACACAGAGACAGGAAGAAAACAAATACACAAGGGTACACAAACACATAGTGGGATAACACAAAAGGAAAGGACAGGGTTTGTTTTCAGTGTAACATTTGGTACTGCAGTCCACCCCAAAACTTCATTCCATATATCTTTCCTCTTATTTCATCCTTTGTTTCCACCAAAAAAATTCTATCTAAGCATGCTTTCTGTATTTATATGTTCACACATTTCTTACCTCATCATTTATTTCCAAGAAAATTGTACCTAAACCTGTTTTCTGTACTTTTTTTCGTATAACTTCTCAATGCATTTCTTCTAATTCAACGCAACTCATTCTCTTATATAGTCTACCCCCTCTTAAGCTAACTTAAATCTACTGAGCTCAGATACTAAACTAAGGGACGAGGCAATGCAACAGCGCAAAGCAGTTAACACGAACAGCAATGACAAAAAAAATCAAATTGGCAAAGTAAGCAACAATATTACAACTAATATAAGGCAATGAGCAGCAAACAAGAAAAATAAATCAGTAGTAAACTGGCTTAGCAGAGTAACACAAAGTCAAATTCAGTAACACTATGCATGGCAAACAGCAGCAGCAACTTATATATAAACATGACATAGCTCAAGCAAAAAAAAAAATTACACTAAAGACAATAATGCAGACAAGGGAAATGTATATTCACATCTTAATGTCTATGTAATTAAAGTGGTGCACCATAAATTATTCTACAAAAGAAATTACCAAGTACTTGAAAAGAAAATTCTGTATGCAATTCCTGTGAAGGGAAATGTCTTTTTGTGCTCCTTCATTTTTTTTTTAAGTTATTGTTTACTGGATCTGTAGGCATAAAATATCTATATTAGTACATTCATAAAATTTTATTTTAAACAATGCTGCAGTGCAGCTAGAACCTAGATATTAAACAAAATAGGCAAAGCAAGGCGTGAAACGGCATTCACTAGCCATATGGCATTTCATAAGGTAGTAAATAATCTTTCTACTAGCAAGACAATAGACAGGAAATGTTTCTCATCATTTCATTTCAGTAAATATCATAAATTAAGAACTCTACAATGTAATCATGTTTTCAAGTTTGAGGGTGTCGTATTTACGGTGCTTTCTATAAAAGAATATCAACAGCGAGGATAATGGCCTCCCCTTTTTTCTCTACCTGTGCCCCTGAAAGGCACACATTAATGGCTTTTTTTTTTCGGGCGTCTGTCGCACAGCTGGGTGCCCACGACACATTACGTGCAGGTGGTCACTTAACTTTCTTATGGAAATATTTACGACAGCAATTTCCGCTACAGTGACAGTCTCATATAAAAATATTTCACAGGTCAAGAATCTGCGCTGCAAATGTGTAGAAACAAAATCCTATAAATGTAACAGTGTTCAAAAAATTTTCGCCGGCATTGTGATACATTCACGCATTTACACACATTACATAACTCTTAAAGTACGATTCTTGGTTTCCAACATTCTTTTCATAAATCAGGTTTCCAACATCCTTTTCATAAATCAGAGTCCCTAACCACTACTCATTATTCCTTACCTTATTACACATATATATATTCGTCGACACGTCAATCTTGCGATGACACTTCAATATTTCATCATAATAAATACATAGCATAATCAAATTCCTCATATAGCACCTGAAACGTCCCCTTAGAACAATTATACGTGACTGTGCTTAAACTGACACACAATATTTTTAGCGCAACGCAATCTGACTTTCAAAAATCTCTACTAAAGAATGGCCCTGACTAACATTACCCTATACCTTTCACAAATCACTTACCTCACAAAAATCTTCGTTACTCGAACTACTGCAATACAGCGAGTGCCACTACTGCCAGCTAAATAAAAAATTCAAACTACGGAAGGCACTAACTACTAGTAGGCATAGTTAGCAAATGAAAGATTTTAATAGAGAACAAACAATGTATTTACCTTAATAGTCATCATATATATAGCAGTTCATGACATCCATTCTGTACTCAAAAATCCGCCATCTCATTTCCCACATCCACCACTGGTGGCGGCTCACCTCCAACTGCGCAACGTTACGCGCTGTTCACATCCAGCTGCCGCTGCCCAACACTACAATGGCAGACAACAATGCAAACTGGCCACAGGCTACACACAGCACAGCCAGTGATTTTCATACAGAGCGCTACGTGGTGTTACCAATAAGAAAACCTAAACAGCCTACTTACATAAAGAAAACATAAACAGCCTACTTACATAAATAAAACATAAACAGCCTACTTACATAGCCCCCATGCTCCCCACAAAAAATTTTACAAATTGTTTTGGGCAGTGGCCAATAATGATTTGAAAATTTTTTTCATAATTGCAATAACAAAGATATCAAATGCACACACTTATTTATACAATGTTGGTCAAAAACTAAAATTTTCTCACAGTCCATAAAGACAGTCCAGATTGTTCATCACAATAAAATTTCAGTGTTTTTTTTTTTTTTTTTTTCCAAAGTCTGAGCAGTAAAAGACAATGCACACGGAAGTAGTGGATTTCCATGCAGTCTTCAAGAAGTAGTGTTGTCCTTCCAACAGAAAGACAATGCTGACAATGCTGACTCTTGCAGGTGCACAATCACCATTGAAGAGTCTTGCCGATAATATAGCAAGTCCATAACCACCACTTGTGCACTCACAAAGTTTTTGGAACTGTCCTTAGAACCAGCAATGCTGTTATCCAGTCCCTTGCTGAATTATTAACACACGTGCAAACACTAACATTCCCTACTTCTCACATAGTGTCCATATAGCATGACCAACAGAAACATGTGCAGTGAAATGGAACTCAAGTTACTTAAGTCGATGAACTGCTGTCAATTACAATTTTATAAGATAATAATACAATAACAAAGGTACAAAATACATCATTAAAAACATAATAATACTGATAAAATTTGTAGTACAGGCTTTACTAAAGAATCGAAATAACATATACATCAGTGTTACACGAATTATGACATGAGTACATACATAAAAGATCAGAATAACTTTTGAAACATCAACTTCACACATAAGCAACAAAACAGAACACATAATGTCTAAACATCTTTACAAAGTAAATAACATATTATTAATGCCAATTATATTTGAGGATAACAGTATTCCTCATCATAGTGAATGTAGCTAAGTATTAGAAGAAGAAAAAATTCTATGAAACTACACAGAGACAGGAAGAAAACAAATACACAAGGGTACACAAACACATAGTGGGATAACACAAAAGGAAAGGACAGGGTTTGTTTTCAGTGTAACATTTGGTACTGCAGTCCACCCCAAAACTTCATTCCATATATCTTTCCTCTTATTTCATCCTTTGTTTCCACCAAAAAAATTCTATCTAAGCATGCTTTCTGTATTTATATGTTCACACATTTCTTACCTCATCATTTATTTCCAAGAAAATCCTACCTAAACCTGTTTTCTGTACTTTTTTTCGTATAACTTCTCAATGCATACCTTCCAATTCATCGCAACTCATTCTCTTATATAGTCTACCCCCTCTTAAGCTAACTTAAATCTACTGAGCTCAGATGCTAAACTAAGGGACGAGGCAATGCAGCACCACAAAGCAATTAACACGAACAGCAATGACAAAAAAATTCAAATTGGCAAAGTAAGCAACAATATTACAACTAATATAAGGCAATGAGCAGCAAACAAGAAAAATAAATCAGTAGTAAACTGGCTTAGCAGAGTAACACAAAGTCAAATTCAGTAACACTATGCATGGCAAACAGCAGCAGCAACTTATATCTAAACATGACATAGCTCAAGCAAGAAAAAAAAAACATTACACTAAAGACAATAATGCAGACAAGGGAAATATATATTCACATCTTAATGTCTATGTAATTAAAGTGGTGCACCACAAATTATTCTACAAAAGAAATTACCAAGTACTTGAAAAGAAAATTCTGTATGCAATTCCTGTGAAGGGAATGTCTTTTTGTGCTCCTTCATTTTTTTTAAGTTATTGTTTACTGGATCTGTAGGCATAAAATATCTATATAAGTACATTCATAAAATTTTATTTTAAACAATGCTGCAGTGCAGCTAGAAACTAGATATTAAACAAAATAGGCAAAGCAAGACATGAAACGTCATTCACTAGCCATATGGCATTTCATAAGGTAGTAAATAATCTTTCTACTAGCAAGACAATAGACAGGAAATGTTTCTCGTCATTTCATTTCAGTAAATATCATAAATTAAGAACTCTACAGTGTAATCATGTTTTCAAGTTTGAGGGTGTTGTATTTACGGTGCTTTCCATAAAAGAATATCAACAGCGAGGATAATGGCCTACCTTTTTTTCTCTACCTGTGCCCCTGAAAGGCACACATTAATGGCTTTTTTTTTTTTTTTTTGGGCGTCTGTCGCACAGCTGGGAGCGCACGACGCATTGCGTGCAGGTGGTCACTTAACTTTCTTATGGAAATATTTACGACAGCAGTTTCCGCTACAGTGACAGTCTCGCATAAAAATATTTCACAGGTCAAGAATTTGCGTTGCAAATGTGTAGAAACAAAATCCTATAAATGTAACAGTGTTCAAAAAATTTTCGCCGGCATTGTGATACATCACGCATTTACAGACATTACATAACTCTTAAAGTACGATTCTTGGTTTCCAACATCCTTTTCATAAATCTGGTTTCCAACATCCTTTTCATAAATCAGAGTCCCTAACCACTACTCATTATTCCTTACCTTACTACACATATATATATTCGTCGACACGTCAATCTTGTGATGACACTTCAATATTTCATCATAATAAATACATAGCATAATCAATTTCCTCATATAGCACCTGAAACGTCCCCTTAGAACAATTATACGTGACTGTGCTTAAACTGACACACAATATTTTTAGCGCAACGCAATCTGACTTTCAAAAATCTCTACTAAAGAATGGCCCTGACTAACATTAACCTATACCTTTCACAAATCACTTACCTCACAAAAATCTCTGTTACTTGAACTACTGCAACACAGCGAGTGCCACTACTTCCAGCTAAATAAAAGATTCAAACTACGGAAGGCACTAACTACTAGTAGGCATAGTTAGCAAATGAAAGATTTTAATAGAGAACAAACAATGTATTTACCTTAATAGTCATCATATATATAGCAGTTCATGACATCCATTCTGTACTCAAAAATCCGCCATCTCATTTCCCACATCCACCACTGCTGGCGGCTCACCTCCAACTACGCAACGCTACGCGCTGTTCACATCCAGCTGCCCAACACTACAATGGCAGACAACAATGCAAACTGGCCACAGACTACACACAGCACAGCCAGTGATTTTCATACAGAGCGCTACGTGGCATTACCAATAAGAAAACCTAAACAGCCGACTTACATAAAGAAAACATAAACAGCCTACTTACATAAAGAAAACATAAACAGCCTACTTACATAGCCCCCATGCTCCCCACAAAAAATTTTACAAATTGTTTTGGGCAGTGGCCAATAATGATTTGAAAAAAATTTTCATAATTACAATAACAAAGATATCAAATGCACACACTTATTTATACAATGTTGGTCAAAAGCTAAAGTTTTCTCACAGTCCATAAAGACAGTCCAGATTGTTCATCACAATAAAATTTCAGTGTGCTTTTTTTTTTTTTTTTTTTTTTTTCCAAAGTCTGAGCAGTAAAAGACAATGCACACGGAAGTAGTGGGTTTCCATGCAGTCTTCAAGAAGTAGTGTTGTCCTTCCAACAGAAAGACAATGCTGACAATGCTGACTCTTGCAGGTGCACAATCACCATTGAAGAGTCTTGTCCAAGTCCATAACCACCACTTGTGCACTCACAAAGTTTTTGGAACTGTCCTTAGAACCAGCAATGCTGTTATCCAGTCCCTTGCTGAATTATTAACACACGTGAAAACTCTAACATTCCCTACTTCTCACATAGTGTCCATATAGTATGACCAACAGAAACATGTGCAGTGAAATGGAACTCACAAGTTACTTAAGTCGATGAACTGCTGTCAATTACAATTTTATAAGATAATAATACAATAACAAAGGTACAAAATACATCATTAAAAACATAATAATACTGATAAAATTTGTAGTACAGGCTTTACTAAAGAATCGAAATAACATATACATCAGTGTTACAGGAATTATGACATGAGTACATACATAAAAGATCAGAATAACTTTTGAAACATCAACTTCACACATAAGCAACAAAACAGAACACATAAATAATGTCTAAACATCTTTACAAAGTAAGTAACATATTATTAATGCCAATTATATTTGAAGATAACAGTATTCCTCATCATAGTGAATGTAGCTAAGTATTAGAAGAAGAAAAAATTCTATGAAACTACACAGAGACAGGAAGAAAACAAATACACAAGGGTACACAAACACATAGTGGGATAACACAAAAGGAAAGGACAGGGTTTGTTTTCAGTGTAACATTTGGTACTGCAGTCCACCCCAAAACTTCATTCCATATATCTTTCCTCTTATTTCATCCTTTGTTTCCACCAAAAAAATTCTATCTAAGCATGCTTTCTGTATTTATATGTTCACACATTTCTTACCTCATCATTTATTTCCAAGAAAATCCTACCTAAACCTGTTTTCTGTACTTTTTTTCGTATAACTTCTCAATGCATATCTTCCAGTCATCGCAACTCATTCTCTTATACAGTCTACCCCCTCTTAAGCTAACTTAAATCTACTGAGCTCAGATGCTAAACTAAGGGACGAGGCAATGCAGCAGCACAAAGCAATTAACACGAACAGCAATGACAAAAAAATTCAAATTGGCAAAGTAAGCAACAATATTACAACTAATATAAGGCAATGAGCAGCAAACAAGAAAAATAAATCAGTAGTAAACTGGCTTAGCAGAGTAACACAAAGTCAAATTCAGTAACACTATGCATAGCAAACAGCAGCAGCAACTTATATCTAAACATGACATAGCTCAAGCAAGAAAAAAAAAAAACATTACACTAAAGACATTAATGCAGACAAGGGAAATATATATTCACATCTTAATGTCTATGTAATTAAAGTGGTGCACCACAAATTATTCTACAAAAGAAATTACCAAGTACTTGAAAAGAAAATTCTGTATGCAATTCCTGTGGAGGGAAATGTCTTTTTGTGCTACTTCATTTCTTTTTTTTTAAGTTATTGTTTACTGGATCTGTAGGCATAAAATATCTATATTAGTACATTCATAAAATTTTATTTTAAACAATGCTGCAGTGCAGCTAGAAACTAGATATTAAACAAAATAGGCAAAGCAAGGCGTGAAACGTCATTCACTAGCCATATGGCATTTCATAAGGTAGTAAATAATCTTTCTACTAGCAAGACAATAGACAGGAAATGTTTCTCGTCATTTCATTTCAGTAAATATCATAAATTAAGAACTCTACAGTGTAATCATGTTTTCAAGTTTGAGGGTGTCGTATTTACGGTGCTTTCTATAAAAGAATATCAACAGCGAGGATAATAGCCTACCTTTTTTTCTCTACCTGTGCCCCTGAAAGGCACACATTAATGGCTTTTTTTTTTTTTTTGGGCGTCTGTCGCACAGCTGGGAGCGCACGACGCATTGCGTGCAGGTGGTCACTTAACTTTCTTATGGAAATATTTACGACAGCAGTTTCCGCTACAGTGACAGTCTCATATAAAAATATTTCACAGGTCAAGAATTTGCGTTGCAAATGTGCAGAAACAAAATCCTATAAATGTGACAGTGTTCAAAAAATTTTCGCCGGCATTGTGATACATCACGCATTTACAGACATTACATAACTCTTAAAGTACGATTCTTGGTTTCCAACATCCTTTTCATAAATCTGGTTTCCAACATCCTTTTCATAAATCAGAGTCCCTAACCACTACTCATTATTCCTTACCTTATTACACATATATATATTCGTCGACACGTCAATCTTGCGATGACACTTCAATATTTCATCATAATAAATACATAGCACAATCAATTTCCTCATATAGCACCTGAAACGTCCCCTTAGAACAATTATACGTGACTGTGCTTAAACTGACACACAATATTTTTAGCGCAACGCAATCTGACTTTCAAAAATCTCTACTAAAGAATGGCCCTGACTAACATTAACCTATACCTTTCACAAATCACTTACCTCACAAAAATCTTCGTTACTTGAACTACTGCAACACAGAGAGTGCCACTACTTCCAGCTAAATAAAAGATTCAAACTACAGAAGGCACTAACTACTAGTAGGCATAGTTAGCAAATGAAAGATTTTAATACAGAACAAACAATGTATTTACCTTAATAGTCATCATATATATAGCAGTTCATGACATCCATTCTGTACTCAAAAATCCGCCATCTCATTTCCCACATCCACCACTGCTGGCGGCTCACCTCCAACTACGCAACGCTACGCGCTGTTCACATCCAGCTGCCCAACACTACAATGGCAGACAACAATGCAAACTGGCCACAGACTACACACAGCACAGCCAGTGATTTTCATACAGAGCGCTACGTGGCATTACCAATAAGAAAACCTAAACAGCCTACTTACATAAAGAAAACATAAACAGCCTACTTACATAAAGAAAACATAAACAGCCTACTTACATAAAGAAAACATAAACAGCCTACTTACATAGCCCCCATGCTCCCCACAAAAAATTTTACAAATTGTTTTGGGCAGTGGCCAATAATGATTTGAAAAAAATTTTCATAATTACAATAACAAAGATATCAAATGCACACACTTATTTATACAATGTTGGTCAAAAGCTAAAGTTTTCTCACAGTGCATAAAGACAGTCCAGATTGTTCATCACAATAAAATTTCAGTGTTTTTTTTTCTTTTTTTTTTTTTTTTTCAAAGTCTGAGCAGTAAAAGACAATGCACACGGAAGTAGTGGATTTCCATGCAGTCTTCAAGAATTAGTGTTGTCCTTCCAACAGAAAGACAATGCTGACAATGCTGACTCTTGCAGGTGCACAATCACCATTGAAGAGTCTTGCCGATAATATAGCAAGTCCATAACCACCACTTGTGCACTCACAAAGTTTTTGGAACTGTCCTTAGAACCAGCAATGCTGTTATCCAGTCCCTTGCTGAATTATTAACACACGTGCAAACACTAACATTCCCTACTTCTCACATAGTGTCCATATAGCATGACCAACAGAAACATGTGCAGTGAAATGGAACTCACAAGTTACTTAAGTCGATGAACTGCTGTCAATTACAATTTTATAAGATAATAATACAATAACAAAGGTACAAAATACATCATTAAAAACATAATAATACTGATAAAATTTGTAGTACAGGCTTTACTAAAGAATCGAAATAACATATACATCAGTGTTACAGGAATTATGACATGAGTACATACATAAAAGATCAGAATAACTTTTGAAACATCAACTTCACACATAAGCAACAAAACAGAACACATAAATAATGTCTAAACATCTTTACAAAGTAAATAACATATTATTAATGCCAATTATATTTGAGGATAACAGTATTCCTCATCATAGTGAATGTAGCTAAGTATTAGAAGAAGAAAAAATTCTATGAAACTACACAGAGACAGGAAGAAAACAAATACACAAGGGTACACAAACACATAGTGGGATAACACAAAAGGAAAGGACAGGGTTTGTTTTCAGTGTAACATTTGGTACTGCAGTCCACCCCAAAACTTCATTCCATATATCTTTCCTCTTATTTCATCCTTTGTTTCCACCAAAAAAATTCTATCTAAGCATGCTTTCTGTATTTATATGTTCACACATTTCTTACCTCATCATTTATTTCCAAGAAAATCCTACCTAAACCTGTTTTCTGTACTTTTTTTCGTATAACTTCTCAATGCATACCTTCCAATTCATCGCAACTCATTCTCTTATATAGTCTACCCCCTCTTAAGCTAACTTAAATCTACTGAGCTCAGATGCTAAACTAAGGGACGAGGCAATGCAGCAGCACAAAGCAATTAACACGAACAGCAATGACAAAAAAATTCAAATTGGCAAAGTAAGCAACAATATTACAACTAATATAAGGCAATGAGCAGCAAACAAGAAAAATAAATCAGTAGTAAACTGGCTTAGCAGAGTAACACAAAGTCAAATTCAGTAACACTATGCATGGCAAACAGCAGCAGCAACTTATATCTAAACATGACATAGCTCAAGCAAGAAAAAAAAACATTACACTAAAGACAATAATGCAGACAAGGGAAATGTATATTCACATCTTAATGTCTATGTAATTAAAGTGGTGCACCACAAATTATTCTACAAAAGAAATTACCAAGTACTTGAAAAGAAAATTCTGTATGCAATTCCTGTGAAGGGAATGTCTTTTTGTGCTCCTTCATTTTTTTTTTAAGTTATTGTTTACTGGATCTGTAGGCATAAAATATCTATATCAGTACATTCATAAAATTTTATTTTAAACAATGCTGCAGTGCAGCTAGAAACTAGATAATAAACAAAATAGGCAAAGCAAGGCATGAAACTTCATTCACTAGCCATATGGCCTTTCATACGGTAGTAAATAATCTTTCTACTAGCAAGACAATAGACAGGAAATGTTTCTCATCATTTCATTTCAGTAAATATCATAAATTAAGAACTCTACAATGTAATCATGTTTTCAAGTTTGAGGGTGTCGTATTTACGGTGCTTTCTATAAAAGAATATCAACAGCGAGGATAATGGCCTACCTTTTTTTCTCTACCTGTGCCCCTGAAAGGCACACATTAATGGCTTTTTTTTTTTTTCGGGCGTCTGTCGCACAGCTGGAAGCGCACAACGCATTGCGTGCAGGTGGTCACTTAACTTTCTTATGGAAATATTTACGACAGCAGTTTCCGCTACAGTGACAGTCTCATATAAAAATATTTCACAGGTCAAGAATTTGCGTTGCAAATGTGTAGAAACAAAATCCTATAAATGTAACAGTGTTCAAAAAATTTTCGCCAGCATTGTGATACATTCACGCATTTACAGACATTACATAACTCTTAAAGTACGATTCTTGGTTTCCAACATCCTTTTCATAAATCAGGTTTCCAACATCCTTTTCATAAATCAGAGTCCCTAACCACTACTCATTATTCCTTACCTTATTACACATATATATATCCGTCGACACGTCAATCTTGCGATGAAACTTCAATATTTCTTCATAATAAATACATAGCATAATCAATTTCCTCATATAGCACCTGAAACGTCCCCTTAGAACAATTATACGTGACTGTGCTTAAACTGACACACAATATTTTTAGCGCAACGCAATCTGACTTTCCAAAATCTCTACTAAAGAATGGCCCTGACTAACATTAACCTATACCTTTCACAAATCACTTACCTCACAAAAATCTTCGTTACTCGAACTACTGCAACACAGCGAGTGTCACTACTTCCAGCTAAATAAAAGATTCAAACTACGGAAGGCACTAACTACTAGTAGGCATAGTTAGCAAATGAAAGATTTTAATAGAGAACAAACAATGTATTTACCTTAATAGTCATCATATATATAGCAGTTCATGACATCCATTCTGTACTCAAAAATCCGCCATCTCATTTCCCACATCCACCACTGCTGGCGGCTCACCTCCAACTACGCAACGCTACGCGCTGTTCACATCCAGCTGCCCAACACTACAATGGCAGACAACAATGCAAACTGGCCACAGACTACACACAGCACAGCCAGTGATTTTCATACAGAGCGCTACGTGGCATTACCAATAAGAAAACCTAAACAGCCTACTTACATAAAGAAAACATAAACAGCCTACTTACATAAAGAAAACATAAACAGCCTACTTACATAGCCCCCACGCTCCCCACAAAAAATTTTACAAATTGTTTTGGGCAGTGGCCAATAATGATTTGAAAAAAATTTTCATAATTACAATAACAAAGATATCAAATGCACACACTTATTTATACAATGTTGGTCAAAAGCTAAAGTTTTCTCACAGTCCATAAAGACAGTCCAGATTGTTCATCACAATAAAATTTCAGTGTGTTGTTTTTTTTTTTTTTTTCCCCCCCAAAGTCTGAGCAGTAGAAGACAATGCACACGGAAGTAGTGGATTTCCATGCAGTCTTCAAGAAGTAGTGTTGTCCTTCCAACAGAAAGACAATGCTGACAATGCTGACTCTTGCAGGTGCACAATCACCATTGAAGAGTCTTGCCGATAATATAGCATGTCCATAACCACCACTTGTGCACTCACAAAGTTTTTGGAACTGTCCTTAGAACCAGCAATGCTGTTATCCAGTCCCTTGCTGAATTATTAACACACGTGAAAACACTAACATTCCCTACTTCTCACATAGTGTCCATATAGTATGACCAACAGAAACATGTGCAGTGAAATGGAACTTACAAGTCACTTAAGTCGATGAACTGCTGTCAATTACAATTTTATAAGATAAGAATAAAATAACAAAGGTACAAAATACATCATTAAAAACATAATAATACTGATAAAATTTGTAGTACAGGCTTTACTAAAGAATCGAAATAACATATACATCAGTGTTACAGGAATTATGACATGAGTACATACATAAAAGATCAGAATAACTTTTGAAACATCAACTTCACACATAAGCAACAAAACAGAACACATAAATAATGTCTAAACATCTTTACAAAGTAAATAACATATTATTAATGCCAATTATATTTGAGGATAACAGTATTCCTCATCATAGTGAATGTAGCTAAGTATTAGAAGAAGAAAAAATTCTATGAAACTACACAGAGACAGGAAGAAAACAAATACACAAGGGTACACAAACACATAGTGGGATAACACAAAAGGAAAGGACAGGGTTTGTTTTCAGTGTAACATTTGGTACTGCAGTCCACCCCAAAACTTCATTCCATATATCTTTCCTCTTATTTCATCCTTTGTTTCCACCAAAAAAATTCTATCTAAGCATGCTTTCTGTATTTATATGTTCACACATTTCTTACCTCATCATTTATTTCCAAGAAAATCCTACCTAAACCTGTTTTCTGTACTTTTTTTCGTATAACTTCTCAATGCATACCTTCCAATTCATCGCAACTCATTCTCTTATATAGTCTACCCCCTCTTAAGCTAACTTAAATCTACTGAGCTCAGATGCTAAACTAAGGGACGAGGCAATGCAGCAGCACAAAGCAATTAACACGAACAGCAATGACAAAAAAATTCAAATTGGCAAAGTAAGCAACAATATTACAACTAATATAAGGCAATGAGCAGCAAACAAGAAAAATAAATCAGTAGTAAACTGGCTTAGCAGAGTAACACAAAGTCAAATTCAGTAACACTATGCATGGCAAACAGCAGCAGCAACTTATATCTAAACATGACATAGCTCAAGCAAGAAAAAAAAAACATTACACTAAAGACAATAATGCAGACAAGGGAAATATATATTCACATCTTAATGTCTATGTAATTAAAGTGGTGCACCACAAATTATTCTGCAAAAGAAATTACCAAGTACTTGAAAAGAAAATTCTGTATGCAATTCCTGTGGAGGGAAATGTCTTCTTGTGCTACTTCATTTCTTTTTTTTTTTTAAGTTATTGTTTACTGGATCTGTAGGCATAAAATATCTATATTAGTACATGCATAAAATTTTATTTTAAACAATGCTGCAGTGCAGCTAGAAACTAGATATTAAACAAAATAGGCAAAGCAAGGCATGAAACGTCATTCACTAGCCATATGGCATTTCATAAGGTAGTAAATAATCTTTCTACTAGCAAGACAATAGACAGGAAATGTTTCTCGTCATTTCATTTCAGTAAATATCATAAATTAAGAACTCTACAGTGTAATCATGTTTTCAAGTTTGAGGGTGTTGTATTTACGGTGCTTTCCATAAAAGAATATCAACAGCGAGGATAATGGCCTACCTTTTTTTCTCTACCTGTGCCCCTGAAAGGCACACATTAATGGCTTTTTTTTTTTTTTTTTGGGCGTCTGTCGCACAGCTGGGAGCGCACGACGCATTGCGTGCAGGTGGTCACTTAACTTTCTTATGGAAATATTTACGACAGCAGTTTCCGCTACAGTGACAGTCTCGCATAAAAATATTTCACAGGTCAAGAATTTGCGTTGCAAATGTGTAGAAACAAAATCCTATAAATGTAACAGTGTTCAAAAAATTTTCGCCGGCATTGTGATACATCACGCATTTACAGACATTACATAACTCTTAAAGTACGATTCTTGGTTTCCAACATCCTTTTCATAAATCTGGTTTCCAACATCCTTTTCATAAATCAGAGTCCCTAACCACTACTCATTTTTCCTTACCTTACTACACATATATATATTCGTCGACACGTCAATCTTGTGATGACACTTCAATATTTCATCATAATAAATACATAGCATAATCAATTTCCTCATATAGCACCTGAAACGTCCCCTTAGAACAATTATACGTGACTGTGCTTAAACTGACACACAATATTTTTAGCGCAACGCAATCTGACTTTCAAAAATCTCTACTAAAGAATGGCCCTGACTAACATTAACCTATACCTTTCACAAATCACTTACCTCACAAAAATCTCTGTTACTTGAACTACTGCAACACAGCGAGTGCTACTACTTCCAGCTAAATAAAAGATTCAAACTACGGAAGGCACTAACTACTAGTAGGCATAGTTAGCAAATGAAAGATTTTAATAGAGAACAAACAATGTATTTACCTTAATAGTCATCATATATATAGCAGTTCATGACATCCATTCTGTACTCAAAAATCCGCCATCTCATTTCCCACATCCACCACTGCTGGCGGCTCACCTCCAACTACGCAACGCTACGCGCTGTTCACATCCAGCTGCCCAACACTACAATGGCAGACAACAATGCAAACTGGCCACAGACTACACACAGCACAGCCAGTGATTTTCATACAGAGCGCTACGTGGCATTACCAATAAGAAAACCTAAACAGCCGACTTACATAAAGAAAACATAAACAGCCTACTTACATAAAGAAAACATAAACAGCCTACTTACATAGCCCCCATGCTCCCCACAAAAAATTTTACAAATTGTTTTGGGCAGTGGCCAATAATGATTTGAAAAAAATTTTCATAATTACAATAACAAAGATATCAAATGCAACACTTATTTATACAATGTTGGTCAAAAGCTAAAGTTTTCTCACAGTCCATAAAGACAGTCCAGATTGTTCATCACAATAAAATTTCAGTGTGTTTTTTTTTTTTTTTTTTTTTTTTTCCAAAGTCTGAGCAGTAAAAGACAATGCACACGGAAGTAGTGGGTTTCCATGCAGTCTTCAAGAAGTAGTGTTGTCCTTCCAACAGAAAGACAATGCTGACAATGCTGACTCTTGCAGGTGCACAATCACCATTGAAGAGTCTTGTCCAAGTCCATAACCACCACTTGTGCACTCACAAAGTTTTTGGAACTGTCCTTAGAACCAGCAATGCTGTTATCCAGTCCCTTGCTGAATTATTAACACACGTGCAAACACTAACATTCCCTACTTCTCACATAGTGTCCATATAGTATGACCAACAGAAACATGTGCAGTGAAATGGAACTCACAAGTTACTTAAGTCGATGAACTGCTGTCAATTACAATTTTATAAGATAATAATACAATAACAAAGGTACAAAATACATCATTAAAAACATAATAATACTGATAAAATTTGTAGTACAGGCTTTACTAAAGAATCGAAATAACATATACATCAGTGTTACAGGAATTATGACATGAGTACATACATAAAAGATCAGAATAACTTTTGAAACATCAACTTCACACATAAGCAACAAAACAGAACACATAAATAATGTCTAAACATCTTTACAAAGTAAATAACATATTATTAATGCCAATTATATTTGAGGATAACAGTATTCCTCATCATAGTGAATGTAGCTAAGTATTAGAAGAAGAAAAAATTCTATGAAACTACACAGAGACAGGAAGAAAACAAATACACAAGGGTACACAAACACATAGTGGGATAACACAAAAGGAAAGGACAGGGTTTGTTTTCAGTGTAACATTTGGTACTGCAGTCCACCCCAAAACTTCATTCCATATATCTTTCCTCTTATTTCATCCTTTGTTTCCACCAAAAAAATTCTATCTAAGCATGCTTTCTGTATTTATATGTTCACACATTTCTTACCTCATCATTTATTTCCAAGAAAATCCTACCTAAACCTGTTTTCTGTACTTTTTTTCGTATAACTTCTCAATGCATATCTTCCAATCATCGCAACTCATTCTCTTATATAGTCTACCCCCTCTTAAGCTAACTTAAATCTACTGAGCTCAGATGCTAAACTGAGGGACGAGGCAATGCAGCAGCACAAAGCAATTAACACGAACAGCAATGACAAAAAAATTCAAATTGGCAAAGTAAGCAACAATATTACAACTAATATAAGGCAATGAGCAGCAAACAAGAAAAATAAATCAGTAGTAAACTGGCTTAGCAGAGTAACACAAAGTCAAATTCAGTAACACTATGCATGGCAAACAGCAGCAGCAACTTATATCTAAACATGACATAGCTCAAGCAAGAAAAAAAAAACATTACACTAAAGACAATAATGCAGACAAGGGAAATATATATTCACATCTTAATGTCTATGTAATTAAAGTGGTGCACCACAAATTATTCTACAAAAGAAATTACCAAGTACTTGAAAAGAAAATTCTGTATGCAATTCCAATGGAGGGAAATGTCTTTTTGTGCTACTTCATTTCTTTTTTTTTAAGTTATTGTTTACTGGATCTGTAGGCATAAAATATCTATATTAGTACATTCATAAAATTTTATTTTAAACAATGCTGCAGTGCAGCTAGAAACTAGATATTAAACAAAATAGGCAAAGCAAGGCGTGAAACGTCATTCACTAGCCATATGGCATTTCATAAGGTAGTAAATAATCTTTCTACTAGCAAGACAATAGACAGGAAATGTTTCTCGTCATTTCATTTCAGTAAATATCATAAATTAAGAACTCTACAGTGTAATCATGTTTTCAAGTTTGATGGTGTCGTATTTACGGTGCTTTCTATAAAAGAATTTCAACAGCGAGGATAATGGCCTACCTTTTTTTCTCTACCTGTGCCCCTGAAAGGCACACATTAATGGCTTTTTTTTTTTTGGGCGTCTGTCGCACAGCTGGGAGCGCACGACGCATTGCGTGCAGGTGGTCACTTAACTTTCTTATGGAAATATTTACGACAGCAGTTTCCGCTACAGTGACAGTCTCATATAAAAATATTTCACAGGTCAAGAACTGGCGTTGCAAATGTGTAGAAACAAAATCCTATAAATGTAACAGTGTTCAAAAAATTTTCGCCGGCATTGTGATACATCACGCATTTACAGACATTACATAACTCTTAAAGTACGATTCTTGGTTTCCAACATCCTTTTCATAAATCTGGTTTCCAACATCCTTTTCATAAATCAGAGTCCCTAACCACTACTCATTATTCCTTACCTTACTACACATATATATATTCGTCGACACGTCAATCTTGCGATGACACTTCAATATTTCATCATAATAAATACATAGCACAATCAATTTCCTCATATAGCACCTGAAACGTCCCCTTAGAACAATTATACGTGACTGTGCTTAAACTGACACACAATATTTTTAGCGCAACGCAATCTGACTTTCAAAAATCTCTACTAAAGAATGGCCCTGACTAACATTAACCTATACCTTTCACAAATCACTTACCTCACAAAAATCTTCGTTACTTGAACTACTGCAACACAGCGAGTGCCACTACTTCCAGCTAAATAAAAGATTCAAACTACGGAAGGCACTAACTACTAGTAGGCATAGTTAGCAAATGAAAGATTTTAATAGAGAACAAACAATGTATTTACCTTAATAGTCATCATATATATAGCAGTTCATGACATCCATTCTGTACTCAAAAATCCGCCATCTCATTTCCCACATCCACCACTGCTGGCGGCTCACCTCCAACTACGCAACGCTACGCGCTGTTCACATCCAGCTGCCCAACACTACAATGGCAGACAACAATGCAAACTGGCCACAGACTACACACAGCACAGCCAGTGATTTTCATACAGAGCGCTACGTGGCATTACCAATAAGAAAACCTAAACAGCCTACTTACATAAAGAAAACATAAACAGCCTACTTACATAAAGAAAACATAAACAGCCTACTTACATAGCCCCCATGCTCCCCACAAAAAATTTTACAAATTGTTTTGGGCAGTGGCCAATAATGATTTGAAAAAAATTTTCATAATTACAATAACAAAGATATCAAATGCACACACTTATTTATACAGTGTTGGTCAAAAGCTAAAGTTTTCTCACAGTCCATAAAGACAGTCCAGATTGTTCATCACAATAAAATTTCAGTGTGTTGTTTTTTTTTTTTTTCCCCCCCCAAAGTCTGAGCAGTAGAAGACAATGCACACGGAAGTAGTGGATTTCCATGCAGTCTTCAAGAAGTAGTGTTGTCCTTCCAACAGAAAGACAATGCTGACAATGCTGACTCTTGCAGGTGCACAATCACCATTGAAGAGTCTTGCCGATAATATAGCATGTCCATAACCACCACTTGTGCACTCACAAAGTTTTTGGAACTGTCCTTAGAACCAGCAATGCTGTTATCCAGTCCCTTGCTGAATTATTAACACACGTGAAAACACTAACATTCCCTACTTCTCACATAGTGTCCATATAGTATGACCAACAGAAACATGTGCAGTGAAATGGAACTTACAAGTCACTTAAGTCGATGAACTGCTGTCAATTACAATTTTATAAGATAAGAATAAAATAACAAAGGTACAAAATACATCATTAAAAACATAATAATACTGATAAAATTTGTAGTACAGGCTTTACTAAAGAATCGAAATAACATATACATCAGTGTTACAGGAATTATGACATGAGTACATACATAAAAGATCAGAATAACTTTTGAAACATCAACTTCACACATAAGCAACAAAACAGAACACATAAATAATGTCTAAACATCTTTACAAAGTAAATAACATATTATTAATGCCAATTATATTTGAGGATAACAGTATTCCTCATCATAGTGAATGTAGCTAAGTATTAGAAGAAGAAAAAATTCTATGAAACTACACAGAGACAGGAAGAAAACAAATACACAAGGGTACACAAACACATAGTGGGATAACACAAAAGGAAAGGACAGGGTTTGTTTTCAGTGTAACATTTGGTACTGCAGTCCACCCCAAAACTTCATTCCATATATCTTTCCTCTTATTTCATCCTTTGTTTCCACCAAAAAAATTCTATCTAAGCATGCTTTCTGTATTTATATGTTCACACATTTCTTACCTCATCATTTATTTCCAAGAAAATCCTACCTAAACCTGTTTTCTGTACTTTTTTTCGTATAACTTCTCAATGCATACCTTCCAATTCATCGCAACTCATTCTCTTATATAGTCTACCCCCTCTTAAGCTAACTTAAATCTACTGAGCTCAGATGCTAAACTAAGGGACGAGGCAATGCAGCAGCACAAAGCAATTAACACGAACAGCAATGACAAAAAAATTCAAATTGGCAAAGTAAGCAACAATATTACAACTAATATAAGGCAATGAGCAGCAAACAAGAAAAATAAATCAGAAATAAACTGGCTTAGCAGAGTAACACAAAGTCAAATTCAGTAACACTATGCATGGCAAACAGCAGCAGCATCTTATATCTAAACATGACATAGCTCAAGCAAGAAAAAAAAAAAAAACATTACACTAAAGACAATAATGCAGACAAGGGAAATATATATTCACATCTTAATGTCTATGTAATTAAAGTGGTGCACCACAAATTATTCTACAAAAGAAATTACCAAGTACTTGAAAAGAAAATTCTGTATGCAATTCCAATGGAGGGAAATGTCTTTTTGTGCTCCTTCATTTCTTTTTTTTTAAGTTATTGTTTACTGGATCTGTAGGCATAAAATATCTATATTAGTACATTCATAAAATTTTATTTTAAACAATGCTGCAGTGCAGCTAGAAACTAGATATTAAACAAAATAGGCAAAGCAAGGCGTGAAGCGTCATTCACTAGCCATATGGCATTTCATAAGGTAGTAAATAATCTTTCTACTAGCAAGACAATAGACAGGAAATGTTTCTCATCATTTCATTTCAGTAAATATCATAAATTAAGAACTCTACAGTGTAATCATGTTTTCAAGTTTGAGGATGTTGTATTTACAGTGCTTTCTATATAAGAATATCATCAGCGAGGATAATGGCCTCCCTCTTTTTTTTTCTACCTGTGCCCCTGAAAGGCACACATTAATGGCTTTTTTTTTTTTCGGGCGTCTGTCGCACAGTTGGGTGCGCACGACGCATTACGTGCAGGTGGTCACTTAACTTTCTTATGGAAATATTTACGACAGCAGTTTCCGCTACAGTGACAGTCTCATATAAAAATATTTCACAGGTCAAGAATTTGCGTTGCAAATGTGTAGAAACAAAATCCTATAAATGTAACAGTGTTCAAAAAATTTTCGCCGGCATTGTGATACATCACGCATTTACACACATTACATAACTCTTAAAGTACGATTCTTGGTTACCAACATACTTTTCATAAATCAGGTTTCCAACATCCTTTTCATAAATCAGAGTCCCTAACCACTACTCATTATTCCTTACCTTATTACACATATATATATTCGTCGACACGTCAATCTTGCGATGACACTTCAATATTTCATCATAATAAATACATAACATAATCAATTTCCTCATATAGCACCTGAAACGTCCCCTTAGAACAATTATACGTGACTGTGCTTAAACGGACACACAATATTTTTAGCGCAACACAATCTGACTTTCAAAAATCTCTACTAAAGGATGGCCCTGACTAACATTAACCTATACCTTTCACAAATCACTTACCTCACAAAAATCTTCGTTACTCGAACTACTGCAATACAGCGAGCGCCACTACTGCCAGCTATATAAAAGATTCAAACTACGGAAGGCACTAACTACTACTAGGCATAGTTAGCAAATGAAAGATTTTAATAGAGAACAAACAATGTATTTACCTTAATAGTCATCATATATATAGCAGTTCATGACATCCATTCTGTACTCAAAAATCCGCCATCTCATTTCCCACATCCACCACTGCTGGCGGCTCACCACCAACTGCGCAACGCTACGCGCTGTTCACATCCAGCTGCCGCTGCCCAACACTACAATCGCAGACAACAATGCAAACTGGCCACGGACTACACACAGCACAGCCAGTGATTTTCATACAGAGCGCTACGTGGCGTTACCAATAAGAAAACCTAAACAGCCTACTTACATAAAGAAAACACAAACAGCCTACTTACATAAATAAAACATAAACAGCATACTTACATAGCCCCCATCCTCCCCACAAAAAATTTTACAAATTGTTTTGGGCAGTGGCCAATAATGATTTGAAAAAATTTTCATAATTACAATAACAAAGATATAAAATGCACACACTTATTTATACAATGTTAGTCAAAAGCTAAAATTTTCTCACAGTCCATAAAGACAGTCCAGATTGTTCATCACAGTAAAATTTCAGTGCTTTTTTTTTCAATGTCTGAGCAGTAAAAGACAATGCGCATGGAAGTAGTGGATTTCCATGCAGTCTTCAAGAAGTAGTGTTGTGCTTCCAACAGAAAGACAATGCTGACTCTTGCAGGTGCAAAATCACCATTGAAGAGTCTTGCCGATAATATAGCAAGTCCATAACCACAACTTGTGCACTCATAAAGTTTTTGGAATTGTCCTTAGAACCAGCGATGCTGTTATCCAGTCCCTTGCTGAATTATTAACACACATGCAAACACTAACAGTCCCTACTTCTCACATAGTGTCCATATAGTATGACCAACAGAAATTTGTGCAGTGAAATGGAACTTACAAGTTACTTAAGTTGATGAACTGCTGTCAATTACAAATTTATAACATAATAATACAATAACAAAGGTACAAAACACATCATTAAAAACATAATAATACTGATAAAATTTGTAGTACAGGCTTTACAAAAGAATCGAAATAACATATACATCAGTGTTACAGGAATTATGACATGAGTACATACATAAAAGATCAGAATAACTTTTGAAACATCAACTTCACAGATGAGCAACAAAACAGAACACATAAATAATGTCTAAACATCTTTACAAAGTAAATAACATATTATTAATGCCAATTATATTTGAAGATAACAGTATTCCTCATCATAGTGAATTTAGCTAAGTATTAGAAGAAGAAAAAATTCTATGAAACTACACAGAGACAGGAAGAAAACAAATACACAAGGGTACACAAACACATAGTGGGATAACACAAAAGTAAAGGACAGGGTTTGTTTTCAGTGTAACCTTTGGTACTGCAGTCCACAACAAAACTTCATTCCATATATCTTTCCTCTTATTTCATCCTTTGTTTCCACCAAAAAAATTCTATCTAAGCATGCTTTCTGTATTTATAAGTTCACACATTTCTTACCTCATCATTTATTTCCAAGAAAATCCTACCTAAACCTGTTTTCTGTACTTTTTTTCGTATAACTTCTCAATGCATTTCTTCTAATTCAACGCAACTCATTCTCTTATATAGTCTACCCCCTCTTAAGCTAAGTGATTTTCATACAGAGCGCTACGTGGCGTTACCAATAATAAAACCTAAACAGCCTACTTACATAAAGAAAACATAAACAGCCTACTTACATAAAGAAAACATAAGCAGCCTACTTACATAGCCCCCATGCTCCCCACAAAAAATTTTACAAATTGTTTTGGGCAGTGGCCAATAATGATTTGAAAATTTTTTTCATAATTACAATAACAAAGATATCAAATGCACACACTTATTTATACAATGTTGGTCAAAAGCTAAAATTTTCTCACAGTCCATAAAGACAGTCCAGATTGTTCATCACAGTAAAATTTCAGTGCTTTTTTTTTTTTTTTTTCAAAGTCTGAGCAGTAAAAGACAATGCACACTGAAGTAGTGGATTTCCATGCAGTCTTCTAGAAGTAGTGTTGTCCTTCCAACAGAAAGACAATGCTGACAATGCTGACTCTTGCAGGTGCACAATCACCATTGAAGAGTCTTGCCGATAATATAGCAAGTCCATTACCACCACTTGTGCACTCACAAAGTTTTTGGAACTGTCCTTAGAACCAGCAATGCTGTTATCCAGTCCCTTGCTGAATCATTAACACACGTGCAAACACTAACAGTCCCTACTTCTCACATAGTGTCCATATAGTATGACCAACAGAAACGTGTGCAGTGAAATGGAACTTACAAGTTACTTAAGTCGATGGACTGCTGTCAATTACAATTTTATAACATAAGAATACAATAACAAAGGTACAAAATACATCATTAAAAACATAATAATACTGATAAAACTTGTAGTACAGGCTTTACTAAAGAATCGAAATAACATATACATCAGTGTTACAGGAATTATGACATGAGTACATACATAAAAGATCAGAATAACTTTTGAAACATCAACTTCACACATAAGCAACAAAACAGAACACATAAATAATGTCTAAACATCTTTACAAAGTAAATAACATATTATTAATGCCAATTATATTTGAGGATAACAGTATTCCTCATCATAGTGAATGTAGCTAAGTATTAGAGGAAGAAAAAATTCTATGAAACTACACAGAGACAGGAAGAAAACAAATACACAAGGGTACACAAACACATAGTGGGATAACACAAAAGGAAAGGACAGGGTTTGTTTTCAGTGTAACATTTGGTACTGCAGTCCACCCCAAAACTTCATTCCATATATCTTTCCTCTTATTTCATCCTTTGTTTCCACCAAAAAAAAACTATCTAAGGATGCTTTCTGTATTTATATGTTCACACATTTCTTACCTCATCATTTATTTCCAAGAAAATCCTACCTAAACCTGTTTTCTGTACTTTTTTTCGTATAAATTCTCAATGCATTTTTTCCAATTCATCGCAACTCATTCTCTTATATAGTCTAGCCCCTCTTAAGCTAACTTAAATCTACTGAGCTCAGATGCTAAACTAAGGGACGAGGCAATGCAGCAGCACAAAGCAATTAACACGAACAGCAATGACAAAAAAATTCAAATTGGCAAAGTAAGCAACAATATTACAACTAATATAAGGCAATGAGCAGCAAACAAGAAAAATAAATCAGTAGTAAACTGGCTTAGCAGAGTAACACAAAGTCAAATTCAGTAACACTATGCATGGCAAACATCTGCAGCAACTTATATCTAAACATGACATAGCTCAAGCAAGAAAAAAAAAAAAAAAAAACATTACACTAAAGACAATAATGGAGACAAGGGAAATGTATATTCAGAACTTAATGTCTATGTAATTAAAGTGGTGCACCACAAATTATTCTACAAAAGAAATTACCAAGTACTTGAAAAGAAAATTCTGTATGCAATTCCTGTGGAGGGAAATGTCTTTTTGTGCTACTTCATTTCTTTTTTTTTAAGTTATTGTTTACTGGATCTGTAGGCATAAAATATCTATATAAGTACATTCATAAAATTTTATTTTAAACAATGCTGCAGTGCAGCTAGAAACTAGATATTAAACAAAATAGGCAAAGCAAGACATGAAACGTCATTCACTAGCCATATGGCATTTCATAAGGTAGTAAATAATCTTTCTACTAGCAAGACAATAGACAGGAAATGTTTCTCATCATTTCATTTCAGTAAATATCATAAATTAAGAACTCTACAGTGTAATCATGTTTTCAAGTTTGAGGGTGTCGTATTTACGGTGCTTTCTATAAAAGAATATCAACAGCGAGGATAATGGCCTCCCTCTTTTTTTTTTCTACCTCTGCCCCTGAAAGGCACACATTAATAGCTTTTTTTTATCGGGCGTCTGTCGCACAGCTGGGTGCGCACGACGCATTACGTGCAGGTGGTCACTTAACTTTCTTATGGAAATATTTACGACAGCAGTTTCCGCTACAGTGACAGTCTCATATAAAAATATTTCACAGGTCAAGAATTTGCGTTGCAAATGTGTAGAAACAAAATCCTATAAATGTAACAGTGTTCAAAAAATTTTCGCCGGCATTGTGATACATCACGCATTTACACACATTACATAACTCTTAAAGTACGATTCTTGGTTTCCAACATCCTTTTCATAAATCAGGTTTCCAACATCCTTTTCATAAATCAGAGTCCCTAACCACTACTCATTATTCCTTACCTTATTACACATATATATATTCGTCGACACGTCAATCTTGCGATGACACTTCAATATTTTTCATCATAATAAATACATAGCATAATCAAATTCCTCATATAGCAACTGAAACGTCCCCTTAGAACAATTATACGTGACTGTGCTTAAACTGACACACAATATTTTTTGCGCAACACAATCTGACTTTCAAAAATCTCTACTAAAGAATGGCCCTGACTAACATTAACCTATACCTTTCACAAATCACTTACCTCACAAAAATCTTCATTACTCAAACTACTGCAACACAGCGAGCGCCACTACTGCCAGCTAAATAAAAGATTCAAACTACGGAAGGCGCTAACTACTAGTAGGCATAGTTAGCAAATGAAAGATTTTAATAGAGAACAAACAATGTATTTACCTTAATAGTCATCATATATATAGCAGTTCATGACATCCATTCTGTACTCAAAAATCCGCCATGTCATTTTCCACATCCACCACTGCTGGCGGCTCACCTCCAACTGCGCAACGCTACGCGCTGTTCACATCCAGCTGCCGCTGCCCAACACTACAATGGCAGACAACAATGCAAACTGGCCACAGACTACACACAGCACAGCCAGTGATTTTCATACAGAGCGCTACGTGGCGTTACCAGTAAGAAAACCTAAACAGCCTACTTACATAAAGAAAACATAAACAGCCTACTTACATAAAGAAATCATAAACAGCCTACTTACATACCCCCATGCTCCCCACAAAAAGTTTTACAAATTGTTTTGGGCAGTGGCCAATAATGATTTGAAAAAGTTTTCATAATTACAATAACAAAGATATCAAATGCACACACTTATTTATACAATGTTGGTCAAAAGCTAAAATTTTCTCACAGTCCATAAAGACAGTCCAGATTGTTCATCACAGTAAAATTTCAGTGCTTTTTTTTTTTTTTTTTTTTTTTCAAAGTCTGAGCAGTAAAAGACAATGCACACGGAAGTAGTGGATTTCCATGCAGCCTTGAAGAAGTAGTGTTGTCCTTTCACCAGAAAGACAATGCTGACAATACTGACACTTGCAGGTGCACAATCACCATTGAAGAGTCCTGCCGATAATATAGCAAGTCCATAACCACCACTTGTGCACTCACAAAGTTTTTGGAATTGTCTTTAGAACCAGCAATGCTGTTATCCAGTCCCTTGCTGAATTATTAACACACGTGCAAACACTAACATTCCCTACTTCTCACATAGTGTCCATATAGTATGACCAACAGAAACATGTGCAGTGAAATGGAACTTACAAGTCACTTAAGTCGATGAACTGCTGTCAATTACAATTTTATAAGATAAGAATAAAATAACAAAGGTACAAAATACATCATTAAAACATAATAATACTGATAAAATTTGTAGTACAGGCTTTACAAAAGAATCGAAATAACATATACATCAGTGTTACAGGAATTATGACATGAGTACATACATAAAAGATCAGAATAACTTTTGAAACATCAACTTCACACATGAGCAACAAAACAGAACACATAAATAATGTCTAGCCATCTTTACAAAGTAAATAACATATTATTAATGCAAATTATATTTGAGGATAACAGTATTCCTCATCATAGTGAATGTAGCTAAGTATTAGAGGAAGAAAAAATTCTATGAAACTACACAGAGACAGGAAGAAAACAAATACACAAGGGTACACAAACACATAGTGGGATAACACAAAAGGAAAGGACAGGGTTTGTTTTCAGTGTAACATTTGGTACTGCAGTCCACCCCAAAACTTCATTCCATATATCTTTCCTCTTATTTCATCCTTTGTTTCCACCAAAAAAATTCTATCTAAGCATGCTTTCTGTATTTATATGTTCACACATTTCTTACCTCATCATTTATTTCCAAGAAAATCCTACTTAAACCTGTTTTCTGTACTTTTTTTCGTATAACTTCTCAATGCATTTCTTCCAATTCATCACAACTCATTCTCTTATATAGTCTACCCCCTCTTAAGCTAACTTAAATCTACTGAGCTCAGATGCTAAACTAAGGGACGAGGCAATGCAGCAGCACAAAGCAATTAACACGAACAGCAATGACAAAAAAATTCAAATTGGCAAAGTAAGCAACAATATTACAACTAATATAAGGCAATGAGCAGCAAACAAGAAAAATAAATCAGTAGTAAACTGGCTTAGCAGAGTAACACAAAGCAAAGTTCAGTAACACTATGCATGGCAAACAGCAGCAGCAACTTATATCTAAACATGACATAGCTCAAGCAAGAAAAAAAAACATTACACTAAAGACAATAATGCAGACAAGGGAAATGTATATTCACATCTTAATGTCTATGTAATTAAAGTGGTGCACCACAAATTTTTCTACAAAAGAAATTACCAAGTACTTGAAAAGAAAATTCTGTATGCAATTCCTGTGGAGGGAAATGTCTTTTTGTGCTACTTCATTTTTTTTTAAGTTATTGTTTACTGGATCTGTAGGCATAAAATATCGATATTAGTACATTCATAAAATTTTATTTTAAACAATGCTGCAGTGCAGCTAGAAACTAGATATTAAACAAAATAGGCAAAGCAAGGCGTGAAACTTCATTCACTAGCCATATGGCATTTCATAAGGTAGTAAATAATCTTTCTACTAGCAAGACAATAGACAGGAAATGTTTCTCATCATTTCATTTCAGTAAATATCATAAATTAAGAACTCTACAGTGTAATCATGTTTTCAAGTTTGAGGGTGTCGTATTTACGGTGCTTTCTATAAAAGAATATCAACAGCGAGGATAATGGCCTCCCTCTTTTTTTTTCTACCTGTGCCCCTGAAAGGCACACATTAATGGCTTTTTTTTTCCGGGCGTCTGTCGCAGAGCTGCGTGCGCACTACGCATTACGTGCAGGTGGTCACTTAACTTTCTTATGGAAATATTTACGACAGCAGTTTCCGCTACAGTGACAATCTCATATAAAAATATTTCACAGGTCAAGAATTTGCGTTGCAAATGTGTAGAAACAAAATCCTATAAATGTAACAGTGTTCAAAAAATTTTCGACGGCATTGTGATACATTCACGCATTTACACACATTACATAACTTTTGAAGTACGATTCCTGGTTTCCAACATCCTTTTCATAAATCAGGTTTCCAACATCCTTTTCATAAACCAGAGTCCCTAACCACTACTCATTATTCTTTACCTTATTACACACATATATATATTCGTCGACACGTCAATCTTGCGACGACACTTCAATATTTCATCATAATAAATACATAGCATAATCAAATTCCTCATATAGGACCTGAAACGTCCCCTTAGAACAATTATACGTGACTGTGCTTAAACTGACACACAATATTTTTAGCGCAACGCAATCTGACTTTCAAAAATCTCTACTAAAGAATGGCCCTGACTAACATTAACCTATACCTTTCACAAATCACTTACCTCACAAAAATCTTCATTACTCAAACTACTGCAACACAGCGAGCGCCACTACTGCCAGCTAAATAAAAGATTCAAACTACGGAAGGCGCTAACTACTAGTAGGCATAGTTAGCAAATGAAAGATTTTAATAGAGAACAAACAATGTATTTACCTTAATAGTCATCATATATATAGCAGTTCATGACATCCATTCTGTACTCAAAAATCCGCCATGTCATTTTCCACATCCACCACTGCTGGCGGCTCACCTCCAACTGCGCAACGCTACGCGCTGTTCACATCCAGCTGCCGCTGCCCAACACTACAATGGCAGACAATAATGCAAACTGGCCACAGACTACACACAGCACAGCCAGTGATTTTCATACAGAGCGCTACGTGGCGTTACCAATAAGAAAACCTAAACAGCCTACTTACATAAAGAAAACATAAACAGCCTACTTACATAAAGAAAACATAAACAGCCTACTTACAGGTTCCGATCTCTGTCCCATGCGATTTCAATATTGCTGAAGAAAGGTGTTCGTGGCCGTCCATGTGCTTCGGACCAAGAGGAGCACGCCTGGGTACAATTATTTTTCTATGAAGGCGTTATTCATGTTGTCTCACAGTGGGGTATACGTATTGACAGTTATGACGATTATTTTTGGAATAATTTGTCTTGTTTTGATCTGACTGCCCCTATTTTCAAATTACTCATAAAATGATGAATGTATTAAAACGAAAACAAGTGAAAAAGATTGAGTGTCAGTCTGTTGTGTCGAAGTCGCTCAAAAAGTAAACAATGATTTAGGAATTAAAAAATTAAAAACAAACGGCAAACAAGTATAGAACCAAATTACAATTTTTGCGTCATAAGAATTCCTAAGGCGATGCAGTCCTCTTAAAGTAATTCTCGTTGTAAATGCTTTACTGAAACGAATCTGCATCTATCTAAACTGAGTTATCAACAAAAACGAACTTTTAATAGGTAATCCATGTGACAATCCGCCTATCTGTATCTGGTGTCGCAGTTTTAGAATCGACAAAGTCACGCACTGTGGCTAAAGAATCCTGCTCTATAATAAACTTCGAAACGGCGATGTCAGACGAGATAAACTAAGCACAAGACTGGGAAATACGTTTAAAGTAAGGTAGAAATCTCTTGTAACACTACTTGTGCCTTCTGAATTTCGTACGCGAAAAGAACGAGAAAAAAGACCACGATATTCTGATACACACATCGTAATCTCTCTTAACCGGTAATTTACTTCTTTCCAAAGTATCACACTATGAACACTTTCCACGTGTGGTCAGTTTCGTAATAACTAGAATCAATATCACTCTTTTTCCACGGTTGCTGCTCTAGTCTTTTTTCTTGGATTAGCGTATATAGACTACTAGAACGAACTTCAAGTCTGAGGTGTGGCATTCGTGATGAGTCATCTGGTATATCCACTCTGCTTGTCGAACAAGTCGAAAAAGGATATTTTCCTTTCGTGAGGATCACTGTTACCGGCTGAGCATTCCGAATACGTCTCGCGGCCCGCCACAGCGATTAAATTTGCCAGTTTTCTCTCTGATAGCATCCAACTGTTTTCTTTAAGAAGTAAAAGTATTGCAACGTGAGCTTGCATGCAGGAGAAAGCACGAACTGATAAGGAGCTGCCAAGTGGGCCGTTCTTTGTAGTCTGGAAGACCAATAGGCAGGCAGATCGCGAAGGCCGGAAACTCAGTTTTAATCAACCAGCGGCGTAGAAATGTCGAGTGATAAGATACCGTGCATCTCTGACGTATGGTAAAAGTCAGGCAGAGACCACCAAAGTACGGCCTGCGCCGTCATTTCGTCATGTCCACCGACGGTACTTGAATTTGCTCGATAGAAAGTATGAAACATGAGAGATACAGTTTAAATTTAAATGTTATGTGCAGAATACTGGGAGATTTACACACGAGCGGAAACCTGCCTGCTATGTGTCTTAAGTTCCCTACGTTCGGTTTTAAATTACTGTATTCGGTTTTTCTTGTTTATTGTAATTTTTTCTTATTTCACGCCATCCCAAGATTTTAAACTATATTTACAATTTAGTATCTTTTTTCTTTTCGCATCCCGTTTACGTCGGCCTTCACAATGGCTGCTAAGAAAAGAAAAGTGGACATCGAGTGTCGTGTTTTCAATGCAGAATGAGGAGTAAAATACATCTTTCTAGAAACAAATGGCCAGAACACTATTTGCGTACAACGCAGCGAAAGTGTTGCCGTTTAGAAAGAATACCATCTTTGGCGACATTATGAAAAAAAGTCCACAAGAACGTTTAAAATTTTCTGAAGAGCTACACTGTGAAAAATATGAGTCCATTAAGCGTAATATAGAAACCTAAACAAAGCTCTTGGCGAGAAAGTTTGCTGTAAATGAATATAAGTTACAAAATAGTGCACATGATGAGAGAAGGAAGAAAGACCGTTTACGGGTTGGTAACTTCATCGAAGGCTGTATAAGGGAAGCAGCAAATGACTTGAGTGCTAAGAAAGCCGATGTTTGGAAGCATCGGCGTATCGGCAGTTCAATTGTACTGAGATAAAGCTAGGAATTTCTTGTGGTGTTCTCCGGCGCTGAATGAGTCTGCTGATCTCTCTAGTACATCACACCTTCTCGTGTTCATTCGTGGTTTCAGTTTAAATTTTCAGATAACGGAAGAGTTGGTTTCTGTTTGCAGCATGCATGGGACAATAACTGGAAAAGACATTTTCATGGAAGTGCAAAAATTTTTGCAAGATTCTAACCTACAATGCAATCAGCTTCGAGGTGTCACAGTTGATGGAGGTAGATAACACGGCTGGAGGGAGGAAGGGTTTCCTGGGGCAGATCAGGACTCAGCTGGAAGATTTGCAAATTCCAGGTGCTCTGTTAATACACTGCGTTATACATCCGAAAGCATTCTGTGGGAAAGACTAGGCTAGGCGCAAACTGAGACGCGTATAGCACGTGTGACGTGACACGCGCCGACTGGCGACGCTCTGCGCTCACAGAACCGAAGCGCGCGCAACCTGTTATCTTTCTCAAACGATTTTGCAGAAACTATTCACTGAAAATATATGATTTTTGCCTTACTTGTAGCGTTATATGTCAGCTTCGTGACGAAGTGCCCATCAACTCGCTAATGACCATTCTTATTGTGATGTACACATTTTAGTAAGACACTACGCAAAACTCAAAAACTTTGCAACGAAAATTAGGGCTCGCTATGATTTTGGGTTTGGTGCGTATTACACCATATGTTGCTGCGTATGAAATCTAGCTAACATGATGAATTTTTGTTTGGATTTGGGAGGAGGTCTCTCTATCTGCCTCCGATCTCGAGAAAATGGATCCCATGTAGCGCGCTCACTTCCGATCTCACGCCCGCGAGAATGAAATACTCGCAACATCTCTCGTATCTCCTAAACATCGAAACGAATGTTTGGCGAATGATAGCACACAAGGAGGAGACTGTTTTGTCAATTCTTAAACACACGGAACTTTCTTATCTATGGCGATATATCAGTACTTATACTTCCCTTTTTATTTATTTCACTCCAGTGACTGTAATTTTTTGAGAGTTATCGACAGGTAGCGAAACAAGAGCTTCCTAGTATGAAAATAAACATGAAATTTCTCCTTTTATGTTACTGCAAACCGACACTATGAGGTTTTCGTAAGCTATTGAGCTTTGTGATTGCCAATTACTTGTTTAATGAGGCACTCCGTTTCGAAATTCTGTCTCAATAGCTGCTGTGAGATGAGTTTGGCAAATTACACTGTGACAAAGGAAGTACAATTACACCATTCACCAACAGAAATGTGGCCGTTACTCACAAACGGTGATGCTTCTTCGAATGAGAAAAGGTTAACAACTCACACAAACGTCATCCAAAACAAGCATTCAATCAGTTTCAGACGTTTCTTGAAGAAATTGATTCTGAATTCTGTGACTTGTCTTACTACACAGAAGTGAGCTGGATCAGTTGTGGTAATGTCCTGTTTCGTTTTTATCAGCTCCAAAACGAAACAGATGTTTTTCTCACTCACAAAGATAGAGCAGATCTACAGCTGTCAGATCCTATCTGGCTGTCATATTCTGTCGATATCACGACCCACATGGGTAAACTGAACTTGTAACTTCAGGGAAAATATAACCTCCTCTGTGATCTCTACAGACTCATCAAAGCAGAAAGCTATCATTGTATGAAGTACAACTGGAAGGAGAAAACTTTTTTCATTTTCACTGTTTGAAAGAGTTTTGTGGTACAATCCCCGAAGATTTTCGGATTATTATTCGTGACTCCAAGAAGCAGTATGAAGTAAAATGGTTCAAATGGCTCCGAGCACTATGGGACTTAACATCTGAAGTCATCAGTCCCCTAGAACTTAGAACTACTTAAACCTCACTAACCTAAGGACATCACACACATCCATGACCGAGGCAGGATTCGAACCTGCGACCGTAGCGGTCGCGCGGTCCCAGACTGAAGCGCCGAGAACCGCTCGGCCATTTTGAAGATATTTTTAGATCGTGACAGAACTGAGTTTGACATTCTTCTGTTCCAGAATCTGTTTGATTGTAACGTTAACGATGTGCCAATTGAACTCACTGATGTGCGAGCAAATGACTTGTTGAAAGAGAAGCACAGAGAAGGAAAACTTAATGAATTTTACCGGTGCTTACCTCATACTGAGTTTCGGAAACTAAAGAGACTTACACCGGTATGACATCAGTGTTTGGAATAACTTAAGTCTGTGAGCAAACATTTTCAAAGATGAAGTCTATGAAGTCAGCACATCGTACGAGATTGATTAATGAACATTTGAATGCAGTTCTCTCGATTGGATGGAGCAATACCATATCAAACATTGATGATATCTTCAGAGCTTTACATCTCTTTCACAAGTCTCACAAACGTTTTTTGTAGCCTTGTTTGTGAGATTCGGATATGTGCGCACTAGGTTTGATGTAACTATCTTTCTGCTGACGCCACCTTCTTCGACAACTTTTTTAGTAAATAGATGTATTGGCTGCCCTTGTGTTTTTTGCGCATTGCATGCTGCTCACGCACGATTAATACGCAGTGCTCAACTCAGTCTTTCGTCTTTCCTCCCTGAGCTTTCTTTCTGGCTTGCAAGTATTATGCAGAACGATGACGACGCGAACCCACACTCGTCATTTTCGGACCGCTGTGAAAATAATTTGGTGACCTCTTGTATTAGGAATAACCGAGAATGCTGCTGATAGATATGCATGTTAAAAAGACAACAAGTAAGGGACCTTATAGACACCGTAAAGATATAAGCGATAGAAGGAAACTGCGAGAAAGATAAGGAAGAGTAATAATAAAACTGGGAAGCTATTCTCTAGTGTGTTTGAAACAAGACAAAGAATATACTCTGGATTTCACAATGTGGGGGCACATATTTTAACAATATAGTCGGAAACAATGGATGAAACAATTATATGAAGCTCCCAGAGCGTCTCAGGACAGTTGGGAAGCAGCCAAATTTCAGACTGTTAAAAAAGAAGTTAAAGGGTAATACATGCTTCTTAAAGAGAATCAGGGTGGATCTCTGGAGAACAAAGTAAATTCGCAGAGATTGGACTGTTACAGTAATCGGTCTCATTATTAAGAAATAAGTCTTTTTTATGCAATAACGAAAAAGGTACTTTGTATCTGTCGGAATCTAGAAAGATATTTCCATACATCTGAGAATTTGGACTCAGAAAAGAAACTGGGAATAAGGTAAAAGAAGGTACCCCGACTTCGACTCAAACAAAATCGCTCAATGTCTGATCTTAAGAATAATAATGGGAAACCCTTTAGTGGAAAAATAAATGTATAATGTTGCTCACAAGGAAATAACACAGCAATAGAAGGAAAGCGGAGTCGACATTTCGAGCCGAGAGAAGAAAAACAAAGGTAGTGAAAGACTCTGTGCACATGCGTCTCCGTTACATACTGGTTCCACTAGACAGCTGTATTTCTTCGGGCAGTTTATTGTACAGCTAGGATTCCTGATAGACAATATTGTTTCGAGGTTTGTGTTTAATTTTTCTCTGTGTGTGTTAAGTCAGGCCCTTGTTCCATGATCTGTAAGTGAATAATGTTTTGGTAGATAGAGCCTATTGGTGCAGTTAGAATCCTCCAGTCTTTGGACTGATTTTTACCATGAGCCGGATTATTGTGTTTAGTTGTTATATATATATATATATATATATATATATATATATATATATATATATATATATATATATATATATATATATATATATATATATTATATATATATATATATATATATATTATATCGTAGCCATATGTTGTGCACTGCATCTCCCAAAATTGATGTCATAATTAAGGACAGAGTAGATAGAAACAGCATGTAACTATGAAGCACTTGTGATACATTACAGTACTCCGAGGACAAAACATATTGATGACACTTTCTTTACTAGTATCTTTTTGTACTCATTCCTCTTCAAATGGCAGTACTCAGCTCTGTCAGTTTTGTGTCTGTTAGATAATCTACGGATTTCTCTTCAGTCGAGGAGGACAAAGGTGAATACTTGTATTCACTTGTATTGCGTCAGTGAACAGATGAAAGTGGAGAGATAAGATATCTGCGGAAAGCCAACAGATAGACCAGAAAACGTAAAAAACATTTGTGAAACGTAAATATTTCGAAAGATGACGATGTGAATCTACTGAGAAAGACTACCCAAGAGAAACAGTTGGAATGATTTGGAATGTACCACGAACTCTGCAAATTTACACGTGAGGGTTACTGTGCAAAGCAAAGACAGTGTATGGAAAGAAACAAGAACTCGGTTGTGGCGTGCTCTCGCATTGCGACGGCTGAGGCAGTCGGTCCCCGTGTGATCTCACGGGTTCAGCCTGGCCAGGCCTTGATGAGTCCGACGTCAGGAGCAGTTCGGAGGATGAACAACCTCTCCTCATACTAACGTTGCGAAACGGATCGAAGAAAGGACAGTGCTGATATTAATCAAGATAAAAATATTACGAGAGTACTGTCGATTTTGTATTGAACTCGAAGAATTTCTTAAAAACTATTTCCAGATGTAGAAAAAAATGTTTCGATAAATTACATCAACTAGTCAAAGAGAGCATTGAGAGGTGCACAACTGGAGATAATTAACAGGAAAAAATTGGCCATATATATACAGAGTCCGCCAGAAAAATGTATACACACTTTATGAAACGAAAAATATTACTTACGTGTTTATTTTAAAATTAATAATTGATCATACATGCTGTACAACTTTTAGTTTAGCACATGGTTACTTTAAATATTCAAAATGTTCTCTGTTGACGGCTGTACACATAACAAAACAACAAGCGGTCGCCGCAACTACGTCAGTCAATGTTACAAATGGTTCAAATGGCTCTAAGCACTATGGGAATTAACATTTGAGGTCATCAGTCCCCTAGAACTTAGAACTACTTAAACCTAACTAACCTAAGTACATCACTCACATCCATGCCCGAGGCAGGATTTGAACCTGCGACCGTAGCAGCTGCGCGGTTCCGGAATGAAGCACCTAGAACCACTTGGCCACAGCTGCCGGCTCAGTGTTACAGTGGAGATCACTGTACATGTCACTGTAATCTCGTGGCGAAGTTCCTCCAGTTTGCGTGGCTTACGTCGACGGACGTTATGTTTCACAGTTTAGCACAAGTAAACGTCCACTGGTTGCAGACGTGGAGGGAACTCAATGGGCCCTCTTCGTCCAATCCAATGCCCTATAAAACTGTCATCGAGAAAAGCTCGCACAGCTAGGTGGTAGTGTGCTGATGCCCCGTCCTATTCGTATAAGAGCTCTTCATCAGCTCCATAAAGCGCACGTATACCTGGCAAAATTGATGTGCGTAACATTTCCAGGTACGCTTCTACTGTGACAGCAGCAGCAAAGGGAAAGATCGTACTAAGACCCTAGATGATAGACCACACCCACACATGAACCCCTCGTAGATTGACCGCTTTATCCACATAAACATGCCGATTTTCCGTTGCCCAATACACACTGTTATGCCGGTTCACGGCTCCATTAAGTTTAAATTGTGCCTCGGCACTCCACAGTACCTTCGTCACAAATTGTTCGTCATCAATTACCAGTTGCTCATACCATACGCAAAATTGCATTCGGCGATTAGGATCGTCATCGTAAATCGCGTACAGTAATCGTGAAATGTAAACTGCACACTGCGTAGCAGACTGGTGTGGAGAATTAACAAATGCTTCCAACAAGAGAGGCGAAGAAGCAGAGGACTTGAAGCTGTATGCTGTCTTCCTGATCTTCCTTCGTGAATATCACAAATAGTCCCATGCAATTAAAATGATGCGTTTAATTGGTAAGCAGGTTGGCGGTTCTATTTCAAACTCCCGCCTCCGCTTACGTTGCGCTTCGATGGCATTATCAAACTTGAAAAACCACTTCACAATACATTTTCGTTGCTCGAATGTCAAGCGTGCTCCAGTAATCTTGTTATCTCAATACCAAGATGAAAGTACTAACATCTGTTCAGCCAAAGACCATAATACAACACACTTGTAGCTCAAATCGAACGACAATATCTCGATAGAGTCTGACAAAGAGAGTATACATTTTTCTGGCGGACTCTGTATACACGAATTCCAAGAAATATCAAAATATCTACAGGAGTTCCCCAGACAAGCGCAAACATACAAAAAGAAGTGAGCCAGGGACTTGAGTTTATACATGTGGATACAGCATATACACCGTCAGGTGGCTTGCGGAGTATGGATGTAGATGTAGATGTAGAAGAGTTGATAAAAATTTTGTTATTTACTTACTAAAACATGACCGCAACTTACATTTTATGTTTTCATACATAACGTTCGCCTATTATACGTTTGACGGATGATGAGTACAATGTATGTTCTAATGGAAAAAGATATTTTCTATATGATATAATTACAAATTCTGGATTTTTTACCTTTACTTGTACTGTGAGACTTTGCTTCGTGCCAAATTTTATGATTCTAGGTCAGCGGGAAGTACGTATAGGTTTTGATTTTTGAGTATCAAAGTATGAGATATAAATGGCCGTATCTTTTCACTGTACCGACTTAGGAACTTAAAATTTATACACTGCCAGTGGACCACAGACCTCAACATGTGATATAAATTTCAACTTAATACATGCACTCGTTCCTGAGAGAAATGGTTCTTAACATGTGGACAGAGACACGGACTGACGGACAACATAGCGATCGTAGTTAAGGTTCTACCGTTGTTACAGTCTGAGGCACGGAACTCTACGACCAAACCCCGTGCCTCACGTAGCAGAAGCATAAATTATCGCATTTTAGTTTTGCTTCATTACCTCAAATAAACAAATAGTACATATAAGGCCTCGGAAGACCCGCCTCAGTGGCCGAGGTCGCTAGCGCACGTCTGCGCGATGGCGCTCGATCCGGAGGTAAGCCGATTCGAATCCTGGTAGCGGAAAAACATTTCACTGCCTGTGTTTGGCCGGCAAGAGGAGGAGGGATCGTGGCGTGAAGTTCCTGATCGCCAGAATTTGCACCAGTGCGTCATGAAGTGAGGGCATGTGAAACTGTTGATAGCTATCCTTCCGTCGGGTTAGGACGTTCTAGTACGGCGGCCCCTTTGCTGCTGCTACTCGCGAAGGGAAGGCTGTGTGCCCGCACCGGGTTTCGCTCTCTCCCTTCTACCATCATCGTCATACACTACAAACATTACGGTCCAGTCCACATACACCCACAACACACACGTGCAGTACTCTAACGGAATCGTTATAAATAAATAAACAAACAGTAAGGCCTCGAAACGAAAGACTTTATAATCTAGATAATTACAATAAATGCCTGAAACAGAGAAGCTAAAGATGTTGCATGTAAAAATGCATTCCTTGTGAACTACAAGCGAAGAGATACATAGTCGACATTGAACGGCATTAAAAAAAGTATAGCTAAATTTTGAAAGGCACCATGGATGATTTTTTATTTCGATGGACGAAGAAGTTCTAATTATTTACCGTGTAACGAAATGTTCGCCGCTTTGCGTAATGTTATTTGCCGATAACCTCGTTTCAATATCATCGACTGTACGTGAGTAAAGCGTGGTGCGAGAGTGTTTTCGGGCGCAGTGTACCGTCACACTGTATAACAGGCTCCGAGGCCGCCTAGATAACTGCCGCCGCTCAAAATGATTCAAATCGCTATGAGCACTATGGGACTTAACACCTGAGGTCATCAGTTCCCTAGACTTAGAACTACTTATATCTAGCTAACCTAAGGATATCACACACATCCATGCCCGAGGCAGGATTCGAACCTGCGATTGTAGCAGCAGCGCGGTTGAGGACTGAAGCGCCTAGAACCGCTCGGCCACAGCGGCCGCCAGCTGCCGCTCACTTAAGCTCCTGATTACAGATTTCGACGGCGTCGCCATATGTACAGAGTGTCAGAATGTGAACAGGCTGGGGTAGGCGGCGCAGCTGGAATTTTATTTGAACATTAGCAAAGCGTGGCTCGATATTTCACAACTTCAAGTCTCCTAAGCCTTGTCCTCACTCCGTTAAATGATTAGAGAAATGCTACAACGTGATCTCGAGTGGATAATGGGACAGACAGAGGAATGAGATAAGGGAGATAGTGGCGTACGTGAACAGCAAGAGGATTTCCTGATATCTCGTCACCAATGAATTTCCAGGGTAGTGGTAAAGAAGTGCCCAATCGGTCTCGTGTTTGCGTATTCCGACGGTGTCACTGCTGTGCACAATGCCAAAGGAAGCGCAAAAGATGAGAGAGGTGGTTGCGTCGAAGCCCTGTGTTACTGATACGGAAGTTTGATAGCGAATCTATGCTCTCTGGTGTATGAAATGGTTTTTTCGTGACGCATGTACCAAATGTTCCGTAATTAATGAAAACAAGGCACCGAATCCAATCATCAATGCTTCCCGATAGAATATAGACAGGTACATCCTTCGTCATCACACGAGTGTTTAGTGTGCACGACAAGGATCGATATGTAAAACAAAGGTAATAAGTTAAATATTCGCTTTAGTTAACCTCAGTTTTGCGTATTAAAACTGTCTGAATGAATTTAGATTGCAGAATAAATTTAAAAAAAGTTCGCGAGCTCCAAAAACAGGGAAAGTTAAATTTGGTAAAGTACTGTAATGACTGAAATCAAGCAAATATTGGGCAAGAATGATAATGCAGCATCTCAACAAAATGGACTCGCGCGAGCTTACATGTAGAAACCTCGTATGTCTAAACTATCTCTCCAACTACAGGATCGCATATCGCTACAGATATATTTTGGGTCTATCTCGTGTTTCGGGATTCCATCATTACTACCTTCATGCTTAAAAGGCAGGAAACGCAAAGACTATGGTAACAGCTAGCTGCTTTGAAGGTAGAAGGTACGCCATGAAAACCTGAGATTTACAGGCTCAAAAGGGTCTCAGTAAACTTGTGCTCGGCCCTGCTCTTGTTTGCAGAGTACAGTGACGTCTCTGCCGTGCGTTGTACTGAGGGAACTGCACGGCACGGGGAGCGCGACGGCGCCGATTCCGTGCGTGAACGACGCGACGCCCCGTTTGCAAATTCTGATGCAGCACCCACTACGCGTAGTGTGTCAGGAGGCACAACAGCTGAAGATATGCCGTTACAGCCCGTCGCTTGCTAACTAGTTGGCTGCCAGGGCTCTTATCTTAAAGTCTCCTCTGCTTACAGATACGCCAGGCCTGCCTCAGAGCCGCCGAGCTTAAGCAGCAGAGGCGGGGCTGCACCGTGTCTGAAAGCCACAACAGGCGTCGCCCGCAACAAACGCAGCGACTGTGGAACTCCAGGCTCACCTATCACGATGCACGAGTGGTGTATAGATATGGGTCCAAATACAGCGACGGCGCTGGTAGCGGCTATAGCATACCCCTAAGTAAGCGACAACACCTCCACAAGCTGGATTCACACTCCGCTATTATGACAGCCGAGCTGATTGCCATTTTGGAAGCTCTGCTGGTCGCACAGCCTACACAGCGGTCATCGTCTCTGATAGGATGTCAGCTCTGAAACTGATTAGACACCTTCGTAACACTTGTATCAACTCCCACAGTTGCAGCGATTGTGGACGTCGTGTTTCAGGTGCAGCAGAATCGTCTCAACATATTGATGGTACGCATGAAAGGCCACTCTGAGACAGCTGGAAATGAACAAGCAGAAGTACTAGCAAAGCAAGCGTCTCTACACGGAGTTACTAAATATGATAAAACTTCTTCTCAGAGATATGATACCCGTGCTTAGAAGGCGGCTGTCACCGGACCGTCAGGAGGAATGATCGAGGAGACTTCAAATCAAAGGCAGCCACTATGCACTTATTCATCCCACAACTCCAAGAGTACCACGGTGTAATGAGAACAAACGTCAAGGAGAGGAGATTCACGACTCTTATAGTACGGACGAAATTTAATCATTGGAAGTTCAACAAACATCTACAAATGATAGAACACAGCAATCAGTTGTCCCTTTCTTGCAGGTTTTATTCGGAAAATCTAGGTTTCGGATCAATGCACCATTTCGTAGTATGGATGCATGTTTTAGTATGCCAATCTCCTGCTGTTCGGGCTTCTGTCACAGTTCTTTCGAGAAGACAGCCAACACCATCATGGAGCAGCCACAGCTTATTCAGTGCCTTGTTTACAATTTGGGTTCACGGCTTCGTGGACTCTGAGCCACACTCGAGCCCTTCCACCAGCTCTTAGCAAATGAAATTGGGACCCGTCTGACTAGGCCACTGTTTTCCAGTTGTCTAGGATCCAAAGGGTATATTCGCAAGCCCAGGAGCGGCACTGCAGTTGATGTGCTGTTAGCAAAGGCAGTCCCGTCGGTCGTTTCCTGCCTTCCCAATTAACCCCAAATTTTGCCACACTGTTCTAACGGATACGTTCCTTGTACGTCCCATATTGATTTCTGCTGTTATTTCACACAGTTTTGCTTGTCTGTTAGCACTGACAACTTTACACAAATGCTGGTGCTCTCGGTCATTAAGTGACGGTCGTCGGCCACTGCATTGTCCGTCGCGAGAGATAATGCCTGAAATTTGGCATTCTCAGCACACTGTTAACGCTGTGGATCTGAGAATACTGAGTTCCCTAACGAATTACCGGAACGAAATGTCCCAAATACCATTCTCCGTTCTGTTAATTCCCGTCGTGCGGCCACAATCACGTCCGAAACCTCTTCACGTGAGTTACAGCTCCGCCAATGCACTGCCATTTAATATCTTGTGTACGCAATACTACCGCCACCTGTGTATACGAATATCGCTATCCCATGACTTCTGTCACCTCAGTGAACTTGTCAAGAGTGTAGGGCCTACACCAAATGAGACTAGTTTGGGATACTGAACACACACACAAAGAAGACCAGTACAGAGAGCACCACGGAAATGCTGGATTACTTCAATTGCCAGACACTTGTAGAATTGCAACGCAAGTACCACTCAAATGTGTAACGAGCTGCTGTTTCACTTTGTCTACTAGGATGGCCGACGGCGTCTAGGACCACAACAGCCTGGCGCCAGAGACAGCTACCATTGCCACTGGCAGTGAAGCGTCCACAGCCTGTCTCTGGCAGCCAGAACCCTCCGAACTGGAAGCGACGCTGTTGTTCACTCGTCGAGCCACAAGGGGCAGCAGGAGCCGGCCTCGGCCGCCAGCCTGGTTGCACTGCTACAGAAAATGTGAGCAACTCCGTCGGACATTTGTTACACTGGATTTTCACTGTAATAAAGGCGCAACGCAATCTGACTTTCAGAAATCCCTACAAAGGAATGGCCCTGACTAACATTAACCTGTACCTTTCTCAAATCACTTACCTCACAAAAATCTTCGTTACTCAAGCTACTGCAATACTGCGAGCGCCACTACTGCCAGCTACATAAAAGATTCAAACTACGGAAGGCACTAACTACTGATAGGCATAGTTAGCAAATGAAAGATTTTAATAGAGAACAAATATATTTACCTTAATAGTGTTGAAAAATCATAATATACATAGCAGTTCATGAGATCCAGTCTTACAAATTTCCAAACTCCGTCATCTCTCTCCCCACATCCACCACTGCTGGCGGCTCACCTCCAACTGCGCAACGCTACGCGCTGTTCACATCCAGCTGCCGCTGCCCAACACTACAATGGCAGACAACAATGCAAACTAGCCACAGACTGCACACAGCACAGCCAGTGATTTTCATATAGAGCGCTACGTAACGTTGCCAATAAGAAAACATAAACAGCCTACTTACATAAAGAAAACATAAACAGCCTACTTACACAGCTACACTTGTGTTTTGTTGTTTCCTAGGTTTCATAGTTGCTGGGGACTTAATTAATTAATTGTGTCAACGGAAGTTTTCCTTCATTCTTTGTTGTTATTCAGTGCAGTCAGATTGCGTACTAATACTAGTCAGGACCAACCGGTTACGAGACTGCGCAACCGCACAGACAGCGACTAAAAATAAAATATTTGCATAATAAAAGATAATTAAGCCCCCGTGCAATGTGCCTCCACGTAAAGACAAATAGACCACCTAGAAGACTCCATCTCCTACTTGAAAGTTCTAACGACGACGTTGGCAAGCATAAAGGTTCAGAAATGGGAATAGCTGGGGAAGCAGGATCTGGACAGTACGGAGGAAAGCCCCACCTTCGCACCAGATACGCGTTGCCAGGCCCCCTAGATAGCTCCTCCTCACCGAAGCTTCTGTTTGCAGATAGCGGCGGTGACACTATACGCATAAAGTGTAAGAAAGCCAAAAAACTCGTGGAACCGATACCACTAAATCTGTATGTGGACAACAAGAAGGTACGGCTTGCCGTCTGACCAGTTCGAGGCACCTGCGCCTCACAGTTAACTTGTACTCACGCCGTCTTCTGTTTATAGATTCCGATGCCGTCGTCGTGGTGCGCGATGCCACAGAAAGCACAGAAGATGCGAGACATGGTGATGTCGAAGCTCTGTGTGACTGATTCAGAGGTATGTCTCACTGTCTCACCACGTACAGGGCTCTCGCTGTCTATTAAACAAGTGTTTGATCTATCTCGTCTTCGCAGATACCGTCGGCGTCGCCGCCATGCATAAAGAGGAAGGAAACGCAAAACCCGAGGGAGTCAGCTCCTTCGAAGTCGTATGTGAACGAAATAAAGATATACCACAATTTCTGGACTTCCAGGCCCAAATAATAATATAATAATAAAGTTATTCATTTTTTGCTCATTTTGTATAATGATATGTATAAGTCATTTCGAAAGGGTATGGTTTCACCGCCGGAGATCGCGGTATGGATGCTCGTTCAGTCATCGCAAGAACACTGACATGTCTGAATGAATTTAGATTGCAGTATAAATTTTTAAAAAAGTTCGCGAGCTCCAAAACCAGAGAAAGTTAAATTTGGTAAAGTACTGTAATGACTGAAATCAAGCAAATATTGGGCAAGAATGATAACGCAGCATCTCAACAAAATGGACTCGCGCGAGCTTACGTGTAGAAACCTCGTATGTCTAAACTATCTCTCCAACTACAGGATCGCATATAGCTACAGATATATTTTGGGTCTATCTCGTGTTTCGGGATTCCATCATTACTACCTTCATGCTTAAAAGGCAGGAAACGCAAAGACTATGGTAACAGCTAGCTGCTTTGAAGGTAGAAGGTACGCCATGAAAACCTGAGATTTACAGGCTCAAAAGGGTCTCAGTAAACTTGTGCTCGGCCCTGCTCTTGTTTGCAGAGTACAGTGACGTCTCTGCCGTGCGTTGTACTGAGGGAACTGCACGGCACGGGGAGCGCGACGGCGCCGATTCCGTGCGTGAACGACGCGACGCCCCGTTTGCAAATTCTGATGCAGCACCCACTACGCGTAGTGTGTCAGGAGGCACAACAGCTGAAGATATGCCGTTACAGCCCGTCGCTTGCTAACTAGTCGGCTGCCAGTGCTCTTATCTTAACGTCTCCTCTGCTTACAGATACGCCAGGCCTGCCTCAGAGCCGCCGAGCTTAAGAAGCAGAGGCGGGGCTGCACCGTGTCTGAAATCCACAGCAGGCGTCGCCCGCAACAAACGCAGCGACTGTGGAACTCCAGGCTCACCTATCACGATGCACAAGTGGTGTATAGATATGGGTCCAAATACAGTGACGGCGCTGGTAGCGGCTATAGCATACCCCTAAGTAAGCGGCAACACCTCCACAAGCTGGATTCACACTCCGCTATTATGATAGCCGAGCTGATTGCCATTTTGGAAGCTCTGCTGGTCGCATAGCCTACACAGCAGTCATCGTCTCTGACAGGATGTCAGCTCTGAAACTGATTAGACACCTTCGTAACATTTGTATCAACTCCCACAGTTGCAGCGATTGTGGACGTCGTGTTTCAGGTGCAGCAGAATCGTCTCAACATATTGATGGTACGCATGAAAGGCCACTCTGAGACAGCTGGAAATGAACAAGCAGAAGTACTAGCAAAGCAAGCGTCTCTACCCGGAGTTACTAAATATGATAAAACTTCTTCTCAGAGATATGATACCCGTGCTTAGAAGGCGGCTGTCACCGGACCGTCAGGAGGAATGATCGAGGAGACTTCAAATCAAAGGCAGCCACTATGCACTTATTCATCCCACAATTCCAAGAGTACCACGGTGTAATGAGAACAAACGTCAAGGAGAGGAGATTCACGACTCTTATAGTACGGACGAAATTTAATCATTGGAAGTTCAACAAACATCTACAAATGATAGAGCACAGCAATCAGTTGTCCCTTTCTTGCAGGTTTTATTCGGAAAATCTAGGTTTCGGATCAATGCACCATTTCGTAGTATGGATGCATGTTTTAGTATGCCAATCTCCTGCTGTTCGGGCTTCTGTCACAGTTCTTTCGAGAAGACAGCCAACACCATCATGGAGCAGCCACAGCTTATTCAGTGCCTTGTTTACAATTTGGGTTCACGGCTTCGTGGACTCTGAGCCACACTCGAGCCCTTCCACCAGCTCTTAGCAAATGAAATTGGGACCCGTCTGATTAGGCCACTGTTTTCCAGTTGTCTAGGATACAAAGGGTATATTCGCAAGCCCAGGAGAGGCATTGCAGTTGATGTGCTGTTAGCAAAGGCAGTCCCGTCGGTCGTTTCCTGCCTTCCCAATTAACCCCAAATTTTGCCACACTGTTCTGACGGATACGTTCCTTGTACGTCCCATATTGATTTCTGCTGTTATTTCACACAGTTTTGCTTGTCTGTTAGCACTGACAACTTTACACAAATGCTGGTGCTCTCGGTCATTAAGTGACGGTCGTCGGCCACTGCATTGTCCGTCGCGAGAGATAATGCCTGAAATTTGGCATTCTCAGCACACTGTTAACGCTGTGGATCTGAGAATACTGAGTTCCCTAACGAATTACCGGAACGGAATGTCCCAAATACCATTCTCCGTTCTGTTAATTCCCGTCGTGCGGCCACAATCACGTCCGAAACCTCTTCACGTGAGTTACAGCTCCGCCAATGCACTGCCATTTAATATCTTGTGTACGCAATACTACCGCCACCTGTGTATACGAATATCGCTATCCCATGACTTCTGTCACCTCAGTGAACTTGTCAAGCGTGTAGGGCCTACACCAAATGAGACTAGTTTTGGATACTGAACACACACACAAAGAAGACCAGTACAGAGAGCACCACGGAAATGCTGGATTACTTCAATTGCCAGACACTTGTAGAATTGCAACGCAAGTACCACTCAAATGTGTAACGAGCTGCTGTTTCACTTTGTCTACTAGGATGGCCGACGGCGTCTAGGACCACAACAGCCTGGCGCCAGAGACAGCTACCATTGCCACTGGCAGTGAAGCGTCCACAGCCTGTCTCTGGCAGCCAGAACCCTCCGAACTGGAAGCGACGCTGTTGTTCACTCGTCGAGCCACAAGGGGCAGCAGGAGCCGGCCTCGGCCGCCAGCCTGGTTGCACTGCTACAGAAAATGTGAGCAACTCCGTCGGACATTTGTTACACTGGATTTTCACTGTAATAAAGGCGCAATGCAATCTGACTTTCAGAAATCCCTACAAAGGAATGGCCCTGACTAACATTAACCTGTACCTTTCTCAAATCACTTACCTCACAAAAATCTTCGTTACTCAAGCTACTGCAATACTGCGAGCGCCACTACTGCCAGCTACATAAAAGATTCAAACTACGGAAGGCACTAACTACTGATAGGCATAGTTAGCAAATGAAAGATTTTAATAGAGAACAAATATATTTACCTTAATAGTGTTGAAAAATCATAATATACATAGCAGTTCATGAGATCCAGTCTTACAAATTTCCAAACTCCGTCATCTCTCTCCCCACATCCACCACTGCTGGCGGCTCACCTCCAACTGCGCAACGCTACGCGCTGTTCACATCCAGCTGCCGCTGCCCAACACTACAATGGCAGACAACAATGCAAACTAGCCACAGACTGCACACAGCACAGCCAGTGATTTTCATATAGAGCGCTACGTAACGTTGCCAATAAGAAAACATAAACAGCCTACTTACATAAAGAAAACATAAACAGCCTACTTACACAGCTACACTTGTGTTTTGTTGTTTCCTAGGTTTTATAGTTGCTGGGGACTTAATTAATTAATTGTGTCAACGGAAGTTTTCCTTCATTCTTTGTTGTTATTCAGCGCAGTCAGATTGCGTACTAATACTAGTCAGGACCAACCGGTTACGAGACTGCGTAACCACACAGACAGCGACTAAAAATAAAATATTTGCGTAATAAAAGATAATTAAGCCCCCATGCAATGTGCCTCCACGTAAAGACAAATAGACCACCTAGAAGACTCCATCTCCTACTTGAAAGTTCTAACGACGATGTTGGCAAGCATAAAGGTTCAGAAATGGGAATAGCAGGGGAAGCAGGATCTGGACAGTACGGAGGAAAGCCCCACCTTCGCACCAGATACGCGTTGCCAGACCCCCTAGATAGCTCCTCCTCACCGAAGCTTCTGTTTGCAGATACCGGCGGTGACACTATACGCATAAAGTGTAAGAAAGCCAAAAAACTCGTGGAACCGATACCACTAAATCTATATGTGGACAACAAGAAGGTACGGCTTGCTGTCTGACCAGTTCGAGGCACCTGCGCCTCACAGTTAACTTGTACTCACGCCGTCTTCTGTTTATAGATTCCGATGCCGTCGTCGTGGTGCGCGATGCCACAGAAAGCACAGAAGATGCGAGACATGGTGATGTCGAAGCTCTGTGTGACTGATTCAGAGGTATGTCTCACTGTCTCACCACGTACAGGGCTCTCGCTGTCTATTAAACAAGTGTTTGATCTATCTCGTCTTCGCAGATACCGTCGGCGTCGCCGCCATGCATAAAGAGGAAGGAAACGCAAAACCCGAGGGAGTCAGCTCCTTCGAAGTCGTATGTGAACGAAATAAAGATATACCACAATTTCTGGACTTCCAGGCCCAAATAATAATATAATAATAAAGTTATTCATTTTTTGCTCATTTTGTATAATGATATGTATAAGTCATTTCGAAAGGGTATGGTTTCACCGCTGGAGATCGCGGTATGGATGCTCGTTCAGTCATCGCAAGAACACTGACATGTCTGAATGAATTTAGATTGCAGAATAAATTTAAAAAAAAGTTCGCGAGCTCCAAAACCAGAGAAAGTTAAAATTGGTAAAGTACTGTAATGACTGAAATCAAGCAAATATTGGGCAAGAATGATAATGCAGCATCTCAACAAAATGGACTCGCGCGAGCTTACATGTAGAAACCTCGTATGTCTAAACTATCTTTCCAACTACAAGCTCGCATATCGCTACAGATATATTTTGGGTCTATCTCGTGTTTCGGGATTCCATCATTACTACCTTCATGCTTAAAAGGCAGGAAACGCAAAGACTATGGTAACAGCTAGCTGCTTTGAAGGTAGAAGGTACGCCATGAAAACCTGAGATTTACAGGCTCAAAAGGGTCTCAGTAAACTTGTGCTCGGCCCTGCTCTTGTTTGCAGAGTACAGTGACGTCTCTGCCGTGCGTTGTACTGAGGGAACTGCACGGCACGGGGAGCGCGACGGCGCCGATTCCGTGCGTGAACGACGCGACGCCCCGTTTGCAAATTCTGATGCAGCACCCACTACGCGTAGTGTGTCAGGAGGCACAACAGCTGAAGATATGCCGTTACAGCCCGTCGCTTGCTAACTAGTCGGCTGCCAGTGCTCTTATCTTAACGTCTCCTCTGCTTACAGATACGCCAGGCCTGCCTCAGAGCCGCCGAGCTTAAGAAGCAGAGGCGGGGCTGCACCGTGTCTGAAATCCACAGCAGGCGTCGCCCGCAACAAACGCAGCGACTGTGGAACTCCAGGCTCACCTATCACGATGCACAAGTGGTGTATAGATATGGGTCCAAATACAGTGACGGCGCTGGTAGCGGCTATAGCATACCCCTAAGTAAGCGGCAACACCTCCACAAGCTGGATTCACACTCCGCTATTATGATAGCCGAGCTGATTGCCATTTTGGAAGCTCTGCTGGTCGCATAGCCTACACAGCAGTCATCGTCTCTGACAGGATGTCAGCTCTGAAACTGATTAGACACCTTCGTAACATTTGTATCAACTCCCACAGTTGCAGCGATTGTGGACGTCGTGTTTCAGGTGCAGCAGAATCGTCTCAACATATTGATGGTACGCATGAAAGGCCACTCTGAGACAGCTGGAAATGAACAAGCAGAAGTACTAGCAAAGCAAGCGTTTCTACACGGAGTTACTAAATATGATAAAACTTCTTCTCAGAGATATGATACCCGTGCTTAGAAGGCGGCTGTCACCGGACCATCAGGAGGAATGATCGAGGAGACTTCAAATCAAAGGCAGCCACTATGCACTTATTCATCCCACAATTCCAAGAGTACCACGGTGTAATGAGAACAAACGTCAAGGAGAGGAGATTCACGACTCTTATAGTACGGACGAAATTTAATCATTGGAAGTTCAACAAACATCTACAAATGATAGAGCACAGCAATCAGTTGTCCCTTTCTTGCAGGTTTTATTCGGAAAATCTAGGTTTCGGATCAATGCACCATTTCGTAGTATGGATGCACGTTTTAGAATGCCAATCTCCTGCTGTTCGGGCTTCTGTCACAGTTCTTTCGAGAAGACAGCCAACACCATTATGGAGCAGCCACAGCTTATTCAGTGCCTTGTTTACAATTTGGGTTCACGGCTTCGTGGACTCTGAGCCACACTCGAGCCCTTCCACCAGCTCTTAGCAAATGAAATTGGGACCCATCTGACTAGGCCACTGTTTTCCAGTTGTCTAGGATCCAAAGGGTATATTCGCAAGCCCAGGAGAGGCACTGCAGTTGATGTGCTGTTAGCAAAGGCAGTCCCGTCGGTCGTTTCCTGCCTTCCCAATTAACCCCAAATTTTGCCACACTGTTCTGACGGATACGGTCCTTGTACGTCTCATATTGATTTCTGCTGTTATTTCACACAGTTTTGCTTGTCTGTTAGCACTGACAACTTTACACAAATGCTGGTGCTCTCGGTCATTAAGTGACGGTCGTCGGCCACTGCATTGTCCGTCGCGAGAGATAATGCCTGAAACTTGGCATTCTCAGCACACTGTTAACGCTGTGGATCTGAGAATACTGAGTTCCCTAACGAATTACAGGAACGGAATGTCCCAAATACCATTCTCCGTTCTGTTAATTCCCGTCGTGCGGCCACAATCACGTCCGAAACCTCTTCACGTGACTCACCTAAGTACGAGTTACAGCTCCGCCAATGCACTGCCATTTAATATCTTGTGTACGCAATACTACCGCCACCTGTGTATACGAATATCGCTATCCCATGACTTCTGTCACCTCAGTGAAATTGTCAAGAGTGTAGGGCCTACACCAAATGAGACTAGTTTTGGATACTGAACATACACACAAAGAAGACCAGTACAGAGAGCACCACAGAAATGCTGGATTACTTCAATTGCCAGACACTTGTAGAATTGCAACGCAAGTACCACTCAAATGTGTAACGAGCTGCTGTTTCACTTTGTCTACTAGGATGGCCGACGGCGTCTAGGACCACAATAGCCTGGCGGCAGAGACAGCTACCATTGCCATTGGCAGTGGAGCGTCCACAGCCTGTCTCTGGCAGCCAGAACCCTCCGAAACAGAAGCGACGCTGTTGTTCACTCGCCGAGCCACAAGGGGCAGGAGGAGCCGGCCTCGGCCGCCAGCCTGTTTGCGCTGCTACAGAAAATGTGAGCAACTCCGTCGGGCACTTGTTACACTAGATTTCCGCTGTAATAAAGGCGCTACGCAATCTGACTTTCAGAAATCCCTACAAAGGAATGGCCCTGACTAACATTAACCTGTACCTTTCACAAATCACTTACCTCACAAAAATCTTCGTTACTCAAACTACTGCAATACTGCGAGCGCCACTACTGCCAGCTAAATAAAAGATTCAAACTACGGAAGGCACTAACTACTGATAGGCATAGTTAGCAAATGAAAGATTTTAATAGAGAACAAACAATGTATTTACCTTAATAGTGTTGAAAAATCATAATATACATGTTCATGACATACAGTCTTACAAATTTCCAAACTCCGTCATCTCTCTCCCCACATCCACCACTGCTAGCGGCTCACCTCCAACTGCGCTGGTGCTCTCGTTCATTAAGTGATGGTCGTCGGCCACTGCATTGTCCGTCGCGAGAGATAATGCCTGAAACTTGGCATTCTCAGCACACTGTTAACGCTGTGGATCTGAGAATACTGAGTTCCCTAACGAATTACAGGAACGGAATGTCCCAAATACCATTCTCCGTTCTGTTAATTCCCGTCGTGCGGCCACAATCACGTCCGAAACCTCTTCACGTGACTCACCTAAGTACGAGTTACAGCTCCGCCAATGCACTGCCATTTAATATCTTGTGTACGCAATACTACCGCCACCTGTGTATACGAATATCGCTATCCCATGACTTCTGTCACCTCAGTGAAATTGTCAAGAGTGTAGGGCCTACACCAAATGAGACTAGTTTTGGATACTGAACATACACACAAAGAAGACCAGTACAGAGAGCACCACAGAAATGCTGGATTACTTCAATTGCCAGACACTTGTAGAATTGCAACGCAAGTACCACTCAAATGTGTAACGAGCTGCTGTTTCACTTTGTCTACTAGGATGGCCGACGGCGTCTAGGACCACAATAGCCTGGCGGCAGAGACAGCTACCATTGCCATTGGCAGTGGAGCGTCCACAGCCTGTCTCTGGCAGCCAGAACCCTCCGAAACAGAAGCGACGCTGTTGTTCACTCGCCGAGCCACAAGGGGCAGGAGGAGCCGGCCTCGGCCGCCAGCCTGTTTGCGCTGCTACAGAAAATGTGAGCAACTCCGTCGGGCACTTGTTACACTAGATTTCCGCTGTAATAAAGGCGCTACGCAATCTGACTTTCAGAAATCCCTACAAAGGAATGGCCCTGACTAACATTAACCTGTACCTTTCACAAATCACTTACCTCACAAAAATCTTCGTTACTCAAACTACTGCAATACTGCGAGCGCCACTACTGCCAGCTAAATAAAAGATTCAAACTACGGAAGGCACTAACTACTGATAGGCATAGTTAGCAAATGAAAGATTTTAATAGAGAACAAACAATGTATTTACCTTAATAGTGTTGAAAAATCATAATATACATGTTCATGACATACAGTCTTACAAATTTCCAAACTCCGTCATCTCTCTCCCCACATCCACCACTGCTAGCGGCTCACCTCCAACTGCGCAACGCTGCGCGCTGTTCACATCCAGCTGCCGCTGCCCAACACTACAATGGCAGACAACAATGCAAACTAGCCACAGACTGCACACAGCACAGCCAGTGATTTTCATATAGAGCGCTACGTAACGTTGCCAATAAGAAAACATAAACAACCTACTTACACAGCTACACTTGTGTTTTGTTGTGTCCTAGGTTTTATAGTTGCTGGGGACTTAATTAATTAATTGTGTTAACGGAACTTTTCCTTCATTCTTTGTTGTTATTCAGTGCAGTCAGATTGCGTACTAATACTAGTCAGGGCCAACCGGTTACGAGACTGCGTAACCGCACAGACAGCGACTAAAAGTAAAATATTTGCATAATAAAAGATAATTAAGCCCCCGTGCAATGTGCCTCCACGTAAAGACAAATAGACCACCTAGAAGACTCCATCTCCTACTTGAAAGTTCTAACGACGACGTTGGCAAGCATAAAGGTTCAGAAATGGGAATAGCTGGGGAAGCAGGATCTGGACAGTACGGAGGAAAGCCCCACCTTCGCACCAGATACGCGTTGCCAGGCCCCCTAGATAGCTCCTCCTCACCGAAGCTTCTGTTTGCAGATACCGGCGGTGACACTATACGCATAAAGTGTAAGAAAGCCAAAAAACTCGTGGAACCGATACCACTAAATCTGTATGTGGACAACAAGAAGGTACGGCTTGCCGTCTGACCAGTTCGAGGCACCTGCGCCTCACAGTTAACTTGTACTCACGCCGTCTTCTGTTTATAGATTCCGATGCCGTCGTCGTGGTGCGCGATGCCACAGAAAGCACAGAAGATGCGAGACATGGTGATATCGAAGCTCTGTGTGACTGATTCAGAGGTATGTCTCACTGTCTCACCACGTACAGGGCTCTCGCTGTCTATTAAACAAGTGTTTGATCTATCTCGTCTTCGCAGATACCGTCGGCGTCGCCGCCATGCATAAAGAGGAAGGAAACGCAAAACCCGAGGGAGTCAGCTCCTTCGAAGTCGTATGTGAACGAAATAAAGATATACCACAATTTCTGGACTCCCAGGCCCAAATAATAATATAATAATAAAGTTATTCATTTTTTGCTCATTTTGTATAATGATATGTATAAGTCATTTCGAAAGGGTATGGTTTCACCGCCGGAGATCGCGGTATGGATGCTCGTTCAGTCATCGCAAGAACACTGACATGTCTGAATGAATTTAGATTGCAGAATAAATTTAAAAAAAAGTTCGCGAGCTCCAAAACCAGAGAAAGTTAAATTTGGTAAAGTACTGTAATGACTGAAATCAAGCAAATATTGGGCAAGAATGATAATGCAGCATCTCAACAAAATGGACTCGCGCGAGCTTACATGTAGAAACCTCGTATGTCTAAACTATCTTTCCAACTACAGGCTCGCATATCGCTACAGATATATTTTGGGTCTATCTCGTGTTTCGGGATTCCATCATTACTACCTTCATGCTTAAAAGGCAGGAAACGCAAAGACTATGGTAACAGCTAGCTGCTTTGAAGGTAGAAGGTACGCCATGAAAACCTGAGATTTACAGGCTCAAAAGGGTCTCAGTACACTTGTGCTCGGCCCTGCTCTTGTTTGCAGAGTACAGTGACGTCTCTGCCGTGCGTTGTACTGAGGGAACTGCACGGCACGGGGAGCACGACGGCGCCGATTCCGTGCGTGAAGGACGCGACGCCCCGTTTGCAAATTCTGATGCAGCACCCACTACGCGTAGTGTGTCAGGAGGCACAACAGCTGAAGATATGCTATTACAGCTCGTCGCTTGCTAACTAGTCGGCTGCCAGTGCTCTTATCTTAACGTCTCCTCTGCTTACAGATACGCCAGGCCTGCCTCAGAGCCGCCGAGCTTAAGCAGCAGAGGCGGGGCGGCACCGTGTCTGAAAGCCACAGCAGGCGTCGCCCGCAACAAACGCAGCGACTGTGGAACTCCAGGCTCACCTATCACGATGCACGAGTGGTGTATAGATATGGGTCCAAATACAGTGACGGCGCTGGTAGCGGCTATAGCAGACCCCTAAGTAAGCGACAACACCTCCACAAGCTGGATTCACACTCCGCTATTATGATAGCCGAGCTGATTGCCATTTTGGAAGCTCTGCTGGTCGCACAGCCTACACAGCCGTCATCGTTTCTGATAGGATGTCAGCTCTGAAACTGATTAGGCACCTTCATAACATTTGTGTCAACTCCCACAGTTGCAGCGATTGTGGACGTTGTGGTTCAGGTGCAGCAGAATCGTCTCAACATATTGATGGTACGGATGAAAGGCCACTCTGAGACAGCTGGAAATGAACAAGCAGAAGTACTAGCAAAGCAAGCGTCTCTACACGGAGTTACTAAATATGATAAAACTTCTTCTCAGAGATATGATACCCGTGCTTAGAAGGCGGCTGTCACCGGACCATCAGGAGGAATGATCGAGGAGACTTCAAATCAAAGGCAGCCACTATGCACTTATTCATCCCACAATTCCAAGAGTACCACGGTGTAATGAGAACAAACGTCAAGGAGAGGAGATTCACGACTCTTATAGTACAGACGAAATTTAATCATTGGAAGTTCAACAAACATCTACAAATGATAGAGCACAGCAATCAGTTGTCCCTTTCTTGCAGGTTTTATTCGGAAAATCTAGGTTTCGGATCAATGCACCATTTCGTAGTATGGATGCACGTTTTAGAATGCCAATCTCCTGCTGTTCGGGCTTCTGTCACAGTTCTTTCGAGAAGACAGCCAACACCATTATGGAGCAGCCACAGCTTATTCAGTGCCTTGTTTACAATTTGGGTTCACGGCTTCGTGGACTCTGAGCCACACTCGAGCCCTTCCACCAGCTCTTAGCAAATGAAATTGGGACCCATCTGACTAGGCCACTGTTTTCCAGTTGTCTAGGATCCAAAGGGTATATTCGCAAGCCCAGGAGAGGCACTGCAGTTGATGTGCTGTTAGCAAAGGCAGTCCCGTCGGTCGTTTCCTGCCTTCCCAATTAACCCTAAATTTTGCCACACTGTTCTGACGGATACGTTCCTTGTACGTCTCATATTGATTTCTGCTGTTATTTCACATAGTTTTGCTTGTCTGTTAGCACTGACAACTTTACACAAATGCTGGTGCTCTCGGTCATTAAGTGACGGTCGTCGGCCACTGCATTGTCCGTCGCGAGAGATAATGCCTGAAACTTGGCATTCTCAGCACACTGTTAACGCTGTGGATCTGAGAATACTGAGTTCCCTAACGAATTACAGGAACGGAATGTCCCAAATACCATTCTCCGTTCTGTTAATTCCCGTCGTGCGGCCACAATCACGTCCGAAACCTCTTCACGTGACTCACCTAAGTACGAGTTACAGCTCCGCCAATGCACTGCCATTTAATATCTTGTGTACGCAATACTACCGCCACCTGTGTATACGAATATCGCTATCCCATGACTTCTGTCACCTCAGTGAAATTGTCAAGAGTGTAGGGCCTACACCAAATGAGACTAGTTTTGGATACTGAACATACACACAAAGAAGACCAGTACAGAGAGCACCACGGAAATGCTGGATTACTTCAATTGCCAGACACTTGTAGAATTGCAACGCAAGTACCACTCAAATGTGTAACGAGCTGCTGTTTCACTTTGTCTACTAGGATGGCCGACGGCGTCTAGGACCACAATAGCCTGGCGGCAGAGACAGCTACCATTGCCATTGGCAGTGGAGCGTCCACAGCCTGTCTCTGGCAGCCAGAACCCTCCGAAACAGAAGCGACGCTGTTGTTCACTCGCCGAGCCACAAGGGGCAGGAGGAGCCGGCCTCGGCCGCCAGCCTGTTTGCGCTGTTACAGAAAATGTGAGCAACTCCGTCGGGCACTTGTTACACTAGATTTCCGCTGTAATAAAGGCGCTACGCAATCTGACTTTCAGAAATCCCTACAAAGGAATGGCCCTGACTAACATTAACCTGTACCTTTCACAAATCACTTACCTCACAAAAATCTTCGTTACTCAAGCTACTGCAATACTGCGAGCGCCACTACTGCCAGCTAAATAAAAGATTCAAACTACGGAAGGCACTAACTACTGATAGGCATAGTTAGCAAATGAAAGATTTTAATAGAGAACAAACAATGTATTTACCTTAATAGTGTTGAAAAATCATAATATACATGTTCATGACATACAGTCTTACAAATTTCCAAACTCCGTCATCTCTCTCCCCACATCCACCACTGCTAGCGGCTCACCTCCAACTGCGCAACGCTGCGCGCTGTTCACATCCAGCTGCCGCTGCCCAACACTACAATGGCAGACAACAATGCAAACTAGCCACAGACTGCACACAGCACAGCCAGTGATTTTCATATAGAGCGCTACGTAACGTTGCCAATAAGAAAACATAAACAACCTACTTACACAGCTACACTTGTGTTTTGTTGTTTCCTAGGTTTTATAGTTGCTGGGGACTTAATTAATTAATTGTGTTAACGGAAGTTTTCCTTCATTCTTTGTTGTTATTCAGTGCAGTCAGATTGCGTACTAATACTAGTCAGGGCCAACCGGTTACGAGACTGCGTAACCGCACAGACAGCGACTAAAAGTAAAATATTTGCATAATAAAAGATAATTAAGCCCCCGTGCAATGTGCCTCCACGTAAAGACAAATAGACCACCTAGAAGACTCCATCTCCTACTTGAAAGTTCTAACGACGACGTTGGCAAGCATAAAGGTTCAGAAATGGGAATAGCTGGGGAAGTAGGATCTGGACAGTACGGAGGAAAGCCCCACCTTCGCACCAGATACGCGTTGCCAGGCCCCCTAGATAGCTCCTCCTCACCGAAGCTTCTGTTTGCAGATACCGGCGGTGACACTATACGCATAAAGTGTAAGAAAGCCAAAAAACTCGTGGAACCGATACCACTAAATCTGTATGTGGACAACAAGAAGGTACGGCTTGCCGTCTGACCAGTTCGAGGCACCTGCGCCTCACAGTTAACTTGTACTCACGCCGTGTTCTGTTTATAGATTCCGGTGCCGTCGTCGTGGTGCGCGATGCCACAGAAAGCACAGAAGATGCGAGACATGGTGATGTCGAAGCTCTGTGTGACTGATTCAGAGGTATGTCTCACTGTCTCACCACGTACAGGGCTCTCGCTGTCTATTAAACAAGTGTTTGATCTGTCTCGTCTTCGCAGATACCGTCGGCGTCACCGCCATGCATAAAGAGGAAGGAAACGCAAAACCCGAGGGAGTCAGCTCCTTCGAAGTCGTATGTGAACGAAATAAAGATATACCACAATTTCTGGACTTCCAGGCCCAAATAATAATATAATAATAAAGTTATTCATTTTTTGCTCATTTTGTATAATGATATGTATAAGTCATTTCGAAAGGGTACGGTTTCACCGCCGGAGATCGCGGTATGGATGCTCGTTCAGTCATCGCAAGAACACTGACATGGCAGATATTGGGGGTAGGCGGCAGCAGCGGAACACAAAATGAACTAAAACTGCTCAACAGTGGTAGGCACCCGGACCGTATGAGGTATCTGCCGTACTGTACAGAAATTATGCAGATGAACTTTTTTCCCTTATAGCAAGTATATTATCGTAGGTCGCTGGAGCAACGAAGAGTACCTAGCGGTCGGAAAAAGAAGCACGAATCATTGCCGTTGTCAACACAGGTAGTTCAACAGGTGCCCATCCCACTGACGTCTGTCGGTTGTAAAATGGTGAAACGTGTTTTTCGCTCAAGCAGTCTATCCTCTAGAAATCAGCTTGGATTCAGAAAACAGATATTCTGCGATGCTCAGCTCGCTCTGTACTTTAATGAGATCCGTAGCGCTGCAGACGATGGCGTTCAGGTTGATGTTCAGGAAGGCGCAGCCATTCAGGGCTCACTGCCTGTGGGATCAGGTTTGCGATTGGATCCAGGGCTTCCTTGCACATGGATCTGAATATATCGTTCTCAACAAACAAAATCCACAGACGGAGGTAATTTGATGAATACGCCATGGCAAATTACCGGCGTTTGGTCCTCGGTCGTATATAAATACAAAGTTTTGGGCATAACTACGCAAAGACATCCTCTAATATTCAATTACAGTATTGACAACAAATTACTAGAAACAGAAACTCCCATAAAAACTTAACCTAAAGAGGAACATCTGCGTACCACAAAGTGTAGATAAAGCAGTCGCCGGATCGTTGTTCATTGGGAGGATCTTATGCAAACTTAGTTAAAGAAGTGACTTGAAAAGCATTTCTTCGACCGATACTTGAGTACTGCTCATGTGTCTGAGGCACATTTTGAGAGAAGTAACTATGACTGATCAGACAAAGCTTTCTGACAGGTGCACCAAACAGCCCTAATTCTGCTTCGGCTCGGTCTACAGCACCTAGCACTTGCGTCAGGAAGTCAAAGACAGCTGTTTTCAATAGGTTTTTTTTTACCTGAAGCTATAAAGGGCATTAACTAGCATTTTTTTAAATCAGGTAATCTTTCGTGCGCGAATCTTTCAGTTATTTTAGAAAAGTTTGATATCAGCGAGATTGATCTATCGTTTCGTATGTTTTGTATATCACCCTGTTTGTGAAGCGGCTTCACTACTACTGTTTTAGGTTTGGTGGGAGTACTCCTGAACACAGTGATACACTGATAATATCAATTAGCTGTGAGTCAAATGTGGTTGAACCTTGTGGGCGGCCGTACCACCCAGGTTGTATGGTTTACCGATGGTACATAAACCTGGGACTCCTCTTCGTCGTATCGTTAGTAATTCGGGCGCTCCTACTTATAATTTAGCTAAATATCTTGCTTCCGTCCTTAGCCCCAAAGTTAGGAAATGTCAGCATCATTCATCCAGCTCGACTGATTTTATTCAACGGCTGAAGTCTTTACGTATTGGAACATATGACCTTTTAGTTTTGATGTGGTTTCTCTCTTCACCCAGGTACCTTTGGAAGAGTCCTTGTTGTTAATTGGTCAACTTCTGGATGATAAAACTACTGAAGTCTGTTGTCATGTGCTGACACCAACACATTTCTAATTTAATGGCGTATTTTTTGAACAAATTGATGGTGTGGCTATTGTGAGTCCTCTTTCCCCTGTTGTCGCCAATCTTTTTTATGGAAGATATCGCACTCAGGACTTCTTTTCTTCGACCTACATGTTTTTAGAGATACGTCGATGATATTTTCATTGTTTGGCTACATAGAATGGAAGCTTTTGATCGTTTTTTTTAGATCACTTTAACAGTCTTCATCCGCGCATCAAATTTTCGATGGAAACTGAAAAAGATGCCAAATTATCTTTTTTGGATGTTCTACTACACAAAAAAGAAAATGGTACCTTGTGACATGGGTATACTATAAACTCATATATACGGACCGCTATCTTCATTCTACGAGCTGTCATCTACCACATCAGCGCGTGGGAGTTCTACGTACAGTGATCAAGAGAGCTTATGCCATTTCTGATTTCAAAAATTTGACACAGGAACTGGCTCATCTTAAGGCTGTCTTCAAGCTCAACGGATATACAGATCACCAAATCAATCGTGCTTCTCAGTTTGGACCATCAAATGAACCAGCGCCGGATACTAGTAAATCAGGTGCTTTTCTACCCTTTGCTGGAAGTATTTCTTAAAAAATTTCTAGAATTCTCGGGAAATATGATATTAAAAATGTTCCTTTGCCTTTGGCCAAGACTAGAGCCCTGTTTGGATCTGTTTAAATGGTTTGGGATTGAGAAAGCCTGGAGTTTATAAAATTCCGTGTCATTCTGGAAAGGCCTATATTCGACGACTATTCGCACTGTTCATGACCATGTGTGGAACATCAGCGTCACATACGTTTGCTCCAGCCTGAAAAATCTGCCGTCGACGAACATTGTCTCAATGAAGGTCAAATTATTGCTCCGCCTTCTCGTTACTGGGATTGTGTGCTCAAAGAATCCATCGAAATACTATTATCTGATGACATTATAAATAGAGATAAAAGTTTTCCTTTAAGCAAGATATGGAACCTTATTTTATCTGATATAAAACAACAACTTTCTGGTTTTCAACACGCTACATCTTAATTTGCGATTTATCACTTTCGCCTTTCTCAAATGAGAGCGGGAGCATTTTATGCTTTCCGTCTGGTCTCCTAAGAAGCGCGCGGTAACGCTGGAGTTTTGCCGAATATTATTTTATTCTCTTTAAAAATTAAATGACATCCGAAACTGCATTCTTTCTTTGCTCGTCTTCTTTTTACGTTTGAACTGCAACTGCTCACATCACTGCAGGTTAGTTACATCGCTGTTTTAAAGCTGTTGTCCCACACATTATCACTCAGTCTACGTGCGTGCGTTACAGCATAAAACGTATCCTTATGATCGTACTTATCTGTACTGGTCAAAGGTTGGCTTCCGCTACACGTGAATCGAAATCCAATGAGATTCAAGCAAAACTCTGAGGTTTATTCTTTCTTATGATGAAAAGAGTGTAGGCGAAAACAATAGGCGTCTATAGAGCTATACGAAAAGGAGTTGCCATGGAGACATTTACAAAATCGCTTCGTACACACGCGAAGCAGTTGGGCTCAAAGAGCAAAAATAAATGTTACAGAGAATTTGTATTTTTCGTACTACGTTACTTAATTTAGTTACTCTGCTTATCCATTGGACATTATACATATTTCTTTGTACCGTACGACTGTGTCATAATCTCAAAGGTGTTTTCACGAAGGCATGGGTTTGAATTATTTTTTCAATATTTGCCTACAAACGCAGTTCAGTTTTTTGTTTTCGTTTCTAATAGAAAATTGGCAAAATGAATAACCAGGCAATACTGGGTTTGTCTTCTATTATTATAATAAAAACTTTGATCATTGGTGAGATATAGTGTTGTTCTGTACTGTGCGTGACATCTGATCCGTCAGGTGACAGATACGCTATTGTTTGCAGGTAGGTGATATAGTAATGTTTAATTTCGTCTTGATTGTACAATTTTCAACGAAGATTCTGTCTGTTACGATGGTGAGATCTTGTGCAGCGATTGATTGCAAAGAAAAATACGTGTACGGCAAGGAAGTAATAATACCTTTCACAGGCTGTGTTGTTTGAAAACGCAATTTTTTTTTCCAAATAAAGTACCATAACTGAACAACTCAAGACGGATTTTAAGTTGTGACAGTATTACCAAATGACTGTAGAATGAATATTAAGTTGTGACAACGCTACTAATCAGATGTGACTAATGTTTTGTATTTTTTTTTTCTTTCTAATAACCCATTTGGAGGGTACGATGAATCAACTTTGGCTACTCTTCATTGTATTAGATTTCTTCAGTTTCCAAATTTCCTTCATCCATTTAGAGTGTTGTTCCCATTCTTCTTGAGTCCACTTTCGTCTAGTTATTTTCTTTCTCTCCTGAAATTCTGCCTTTTGAACTGCCTTTCTGAAATGTGTTCTGTTTTCTATTGTGTCTATTGTAACTCCAGCATTTTCAATGTCCTTTTCAGTCTCTATGAACCATGCTGGTTTGGATTTGTAGCTATTGAGTAATGTGAATATCCGCTTGGTTAGTCTGTTGTTATCCATTCTGAATATATGTCCAAAAAACTGTAGTCTCCTCTTCCTCATTACATCGGTTAGTTTCTCCGTTTTCAGATATAGCTCTCTGTTTGGTCTTAACCTGTATTCAGCATTATCGTTTGTTTTAGCTCCCAGTATTTTCCTTAAAATTTTTCTTTCGACCTTCTCTAGTTTCTCAAGATCTCCATTTCTTGTTAGTTTAAGTGTTTCTGCCGCATAGAGAGCTTCAGGTCTGGCCACTGTTTGGTAGTGTCTTAATTTTGTGTTCCAGGACAAGGATTTTGTATTATAAACGTTTTTGGTCATATGAAACACTCTTTCCATTTTGTGCACTCTAGTTTCTATAGCTATCTTTTCTTTGGCATTGTATGTAATCCACTCTCCTAGGTATTTAAAGGAATCTGTTTTGTGTATTGTGTTGTTGTCAACTGCAATATTTTGAGGAGCATCACAGATGTTTGTCATAAACTTTGTTTTTTCATAGGATATTTGTAGTCCTACTTTGGCTGCTTGTTTTTGTAGTTCTCTTATTTGTTCTTGGGCATTGTCTAGTGAATATGTAATCAATGCCATGTCATCTGCGAAGGCTAAACAGTCGACAGTGATCTTGTTTGGATTTCTCCCTAGTTGAATCCCTTTAGTATTGATGGCCTTCCTCCATTCTCGAACTACCTTCTCCAAGACACAATTGAAAAGCAGAGGTGACAGACCATCTCCCTGTCGAACACCTGACTTTATTTCAAACGATTTTGAGAGCTCTCCCCTAAATTTTACTTTCGATTTTGTATTTGTCAAAGTACCTTTAATTATTGCAGTTGTTTTAGCATCGAGTCCCAATTCTTTTAAGATATCAAGCAGTGTATTTCTGTCAATTGACTCATAGGCTTTTTTAAAATCCACAAAAGTAATTACATATTTTAAGTTCCTGATTTTCCTCATTTCTATTATGTTCTTTAAATTTAGTATTTGTTCTGCACATGACCTTCCCTTCCTAAATCCGGCCCGATACTCTCCTAGCTGTTTGTCAAGTATCTCTTCTGCTCTTTTTAAAAGCGCCTTAGACTAGATCTTATAGGTCACTGGTAAGAGGGAGATTCCCCTATAATTGCTAGGATCTGTTTTCTTCCCTTTTTTATGTAGTGGATGTATTAATGCAGATGTCCAGTCTGGTGGTAATCTGTGTGTTGTCCAGATTTCTTTTAGTATTTCTGATAGACACTGTATCATGTTGTCACTAGAGTACTTCCATAGTTCAGCAACCATATTATCCTCTCCAGGGGCTTTATTATTTTTAAGCTCTTTTACGATTTCTTTTATTTCTTCTGTGGTTGGCGGCTTGGAGTCTGGTGGTGTTGGGTTTACAATATTGAAATTAAATTTTTCTTTCGGTGGATAACAGTTATGTAGTTCTTCAAAATATTCAGCAAGTATTCTACAGTTCTCTATGCTATTGTATGCAGTTTTCTGCGTTTTTGGGTCCGTGAAAAATAGACTAGGAGGAGAGTATTTCTTTAAGTTACTTTTGAAAGTTTTGTAAAAGTCCCTAGCATTGTTCTGTTTGAAGTTGGAGTCTATTGATGCTAGTTGGTCTTTTATGTATTGAACTTGGATCTTTTTAAGGCCTTTTGAAGCTTGCTTCCGGGCTTCTTTTAGGGAGTTCCTATTTTTATCATTTTTGTTGGCATTCCAAATGTTCCAAGCCCGTTGTCTTGTTAGGGTTAGTTTGTCACACTCATCATTCCACAAGGCATGTTTATATTTTTTGGTAAGGAGAATGGTTTCTTCTACTGTCTGTACTATATCTTTTTGAAGTTGTTCTCATGTTTTAGGTTGTTTTCTTTTCCAAAAGTGTCCTGAAATTGTGTTCCTTGGTTAATTTCTGAGTGTCAAACTTTTTAGGTTGATATTCGCTCTTTCTTTTATATATTAGTCTAATTTTGAATTTAACGACAGATAGATAGTGATCTGAATCTAAACTTGCGCTCTTAGCAACTTTTACATTGAGTATCTCTGATGCAGACAGTCTGCTTATAGCAACATGGTCAAGTTGTTTCTCCCCACAGACTGGATTCAGGGATACCCATGTAGTTTGTTTTCTAGGGAGTTTTTTGAAATATGTAGACTTTAGTACTATGTCATGTTCTCTGCATAAACTAATAAGTCTTTCTCCATTTGCATTGGTTCTTTTATGCGCAGGGAATTTGCCTACTATGGATTGGTGATGACGTTCTTTGCCGATTTGAGCATTAAAGTCTCCCAACAATATTATTGTGTTTTTGGATGAAATCTGGTCTAAGGTGTTTGACAGTTCCTGCCAAAAAATTTCTGTTTGTTCTTTTTGTGTTCTGTTTTTCTCATTTGTTGGTGCATGTGAGTTTACAATGGTATACAGTTTGTTTACTGATTTGAAGGTTAATGTTGAAATATTTGTTGACAAATCTTATGAATTTATTGCCATAAGTCCATTTTATGAAAGTCTCATAAAAGTAGGTCTATTTGTGGAAAATTATACAACTTCAGTTAGTCTCATTATTTATTCTAGTCGCAGTACGACTTCTTTTTACATAATCATTAATACTATGAGGGTGTGCTGAAAAGTTATACCTCAGAATTTGTTGTGAAAATTCTTAAAGCCTCCTGAATAAACCAAATGTTGTTGTTATTCTGCATCTTTATTCTTCATGTCTACGGCCTTATTTCACAACATAGACACTATGACAATGAACACATTTCACTCAACAAGAGACCAATTTATTGATATTGTCACTGTTGAATGTTTGACTTTTACCGACAGAGCCACAGTCTCACCTCTGCTTGCTCTGCTCATCACTGTCAAAGTGAAGTCCTTGAAGGCGTCCTTTAAATTTTGGAAACAGATGAAAATTAGTTGGGCCAAGTTGGGACTGTATGGAGGATGATCGATGACAGCGAAACCGTGTAGTCAGATCCTTCAGATGTTTGTGTGATCTCTGCCATTGTCATGCCGAAGGAGAGGGTGCCCCACGTGTGGACAAACCCTACGAATTTGAAACTCAACTACAACCTGCTGTTACTTGCACACCAACGTTATTATGTTAAACTCTGACATGTTACACACTACAATTTGGAGCCTTGTAGCAGCAAAGGGCTGCAAATATGTAGACAAGAAGAATAAGGATGTACAATGTTAATAACATTAGTTTTATTTAAAATCCTTTAAGAGTTTTCACATAAAAATTACTTTTCAGCAAGCTCTTGTAATAACAGTTTTACTACTCAAGAAGTTTGATGGAATTGTTTGACCCACAGATTGAAAATGGAAAGGAAAGAAAAAAAAACCAAGCCAACACACAAAATAAAGCTATGAAGAAAATATTTTTCATCTAGATCTATTGGCACTGAAAATAAAAAACAGAACCATTTGATGTTCCACCGACTTTTCATTCTCTGTCACATGTAAAGGAAAATATCCACAGTTTCAGGTAAACGTGCTACATGCACCTGTAAGTGAAATGTAAGATGCATGTTATATGTAGTACTTTAAGTGATATGAGTGTGAAAAAATTTGTTGTGTGCAGATTTCAATGGCTTAAACATGTAGTTACAGCTCACTGGAAACTAAATGTATTAGCTGAAGTTTGGTGTAGTTTGTATAAAAATCAATGAGAAGCGCCGTTACTAGTGTTACTGAATAGGAACTGATATAATCAGAGCATTGACAGACTACTGAGGGTAAAATTTCAGTTGAAGAATATTGTGTATGTAATTGTATATGCTAGTACTGTAATGATATTATTCTGTGTTGGAATTTACATCAGTTTTCAGATTCAAATTTGATGAAGGGTGAAGTTTTTATGGTGACAGAAATTGAATATGACCAGCATCTGATTAATCACAACAGTTTTCTCAGTGACAATATCTTATAATAATTGTTGCTTCTTGTCTTAATAGCTTTTCCGCATATGTGAGGTACTGGATTTAGTTAGCAATAAAGATGATATAATGCCAATGGCCTTGCGCCGGTTCCCATCAGATCACTGAAGTTAAGTGGTGTCGCGCTGGGCTAACACTTGGATGGGTGACCATCCAGTTTGCCGAGTGCTGTTGGCACTTAGCCCTTGTTAGGCAAACTGAGGAGCTACTTGACTGATAAGTAGCAGCTCCAGTCTCGTAAACTGACACATGGCCAGGAGAGCGGTGTGCTGACCACCATATCCATCTGTATCCAGTGGCGCCTTCGGACAGAGGATGACACGGCGCCCGGTCGGTACCGTTAGGCCTTCATGGTCTGTTCGGGCGGAGTTTAAGTTTTAAAGGTGACATAGTGGATAAAAGTGGATATTATTTCTGATATAAGAATAAAACCATTTTACATATGAGTACTAGCCGGGTCAATCCATATGAAAGTGTCCAGTGATGGTTGCTTGACAATTTTTAAATATTTTAGTTTTTTTTATATGTGATCACCCTAAAATTGAGAAGTTCAAAATAGTTTTCTAAAAATTTTACCTTTCGCCTTTACTGAATGGTGGCCATTTTCGTTTGTAAGCACGCGACGATGTTTCAGTTTAGAGACGTTAGCATAAATGTGAATATCTCTGCATTGGTTTAAGTTACAACATTGCAATTGATGGGATTGTTTTTAGAAAAGTGTCCTCTACAACATTGATTATTACACAAAATACCCTAAATTCAAAAATAACCAGTCAAAATGACCTCCAAAGTTTGGTATCCAAATTTTCAAAAATCCACTGTTTAGGCCCAAAAATATCAAACAAGGAGTGATTTATGAGACACTATTTTTTTCCTATAGTTAGATATCATACTCTGCTAGCCTCATATAGAGTAAGAACACTTTAAAATGTTTCCTTGATATTTTACGAATTTTTGAAATTTGAAAATTTTGATTTTTTGTAAAGTTTGGGGTTAGTTATCTCAGATGGGATTGAATATAAAAATATGATTTTTGCACAGTTTGTACACCGATATGATATCAATGTACTGTAAAAAATTCAACATTTATATCTGACTGTGAACAAAGATATGAATTTTTGAAAATGAGGAAATAATTCACATTACTCTACAACTGATCTTATGGCTGTTGCCTATTTAATTGGTGTATTGTTTCATTGTAATAAAATTTAATTGTGACATATATTTAGTTAACACTATCAACCTATATTCATTTAGTTTATTTATTTTTAAATAATACAGTATTAAACAATAGGAGGTTTTGCTTTTGTTCTATGGCAATAAAAATGCCCATTTATGTTTAGGTTTATTGTCAATAAAGAAGTACATTATTGCTGAGTGTGGCATTGTAGAAGTACTTATTATTGCTGGAAGTGGCATTGTTGTAGTCAGTCTGTTCTGAAACCTCTGTTAGAGTGGATGTACACTCTTCATTGATAGTGTAGAATGTGTTATGTGCTTTGTTCTGTGTGTAATTTGTAATTAATTTTGAGATATTAACTGGAATGCAATAACATGGATGAACAGTGCTCTGTTGGACATATAGCAAGTGCAGTGTGTCACAAAACAGTTTACAGTTCAGTTTCAAAAAACTTGAAAAATGTCAATGACTTTGATGAAGTTAGACAAACTTTGTTTAAATTTCGAGTAAGTTCTTCTGTAACTTCAGTGTGTGAGTATCATGAGAAGAAATATATTCTGAAGTACAACCACATTTTTGGAAGGAAGTGCTGTGATCCATACTCATAAAAAGCCTGATACTAAAGGTTTGAGGGAAATAAAACTTAAACATTTGTCCTTGTAAGATTGAAACAGCTTCCCAAGTGAAACATAATGTGATTCCTGCAAATTCCCTGCGCCCAAATTGTTACTCAAAAATATTTGTTGTGAATCCAGAACCAGAATCATGTAACCTTGTTAATGACGTTTATATTCCTAATGAGGAAGTTGTCAGCATATTTTATTTTGCTTGTTCTAAGCTAGACGTATCTCCTTCCTGAAAATAATAAAATTAAGTAGCAGAAAAAGAAAAGCAGCTATTGAAAATATGGTACAACAAATATCAAACAAAATTAGAAAAGACTTGGAATCATGCTGTAATAATACAGGTACCAATGTTATTTCTAAAGAAGAAGAAAACCACCACCAGCATCATATGACACTGAATATTTGAGCTTAATAGAGAAATTAAAAATTAAATGTTCATTGACATCTAAAGAGAAAAAAGTTAAAATTTTAAGTTTGCTCCCTGACTCATGGTCAAGAGAAAAAATAGTTCATAAATTAAATGTTTCTCATCGTTTGGTTAAACTAACCCAAAAATTAGTGAAAGAGCAACGCATTCTTCCAGTTTTAGGAAAGAAGAAATGAGTAGGTATAAGTGATAAAACAATGAAAAAGATCCAGCAGTTTTTTAAAGGTGATGAAAACAGTAGAATGTGCCCAGGTTGCAAAGATAGCAAAAGAATTGTTATAAATGGAGTTAAAGTAACAAAGCAGAAATGACTAGTGCTGTCAAATTTAAATGAAATTTATGTAGCTTTCAAAAATTCTCATCCTGAATGCAAAATTGCAAGGTCAAAATTTTGTGACCTCCACCCATAGTGTTGTATTTTGGGTGGCTCGTCAGGGACATACTCCATATGTGTTTGTTTATATCATCAAAATGTCAAACTGATGATTGTCGGTGCAAAACTCAGTGATCTTAACAACAGAGTTACTAGATTTAATAGTCTGTGACACTAACAGTTATGACTGCATGATGAGTTTGTGTAGTAAATGCCCTGGTAAGGAAACTGTTATTAAATTGTTTCATGAATATGGTGAGGAAATGCCAGACAGTATTACCTTCAAACAATGGGTCACAACGGACAGAGCAGAAATGATAGCAGTGGTTAAATCTCAGGAAGAGTACTTGGAATCTTTAATTGATAATTTACAAAAACTCAGAAGTCACCACTATGATTCCAAAATCCAAAGTTTTTGAAGAACAAAAAAGTACAACTTCAGGAAACTGAATGCATAGTGCTAGCTGATTTTGTAGAAAATTTTACATTTGTGATTCAGGATGCAATACAAGTGTACCACTGGGTCAATGACCAGGCAATAGTGCATTCATTTATTCTCTACTTTAAAAATGAGGAAGGTGAAGTTTGCAGTTCTTCAATTTGCATTCTAAGCAACTATTGGAGCACAACACTTTGGCTGTATTTGTGTTTCAAAAGTATATAATAAATTACATAAAAGAAAATTTTCCCAAGGTTGAGAAGCTGATATATTTTTCAGATGGATGTGGTAGTCAGTATAAGAACAAAAAGAATTTTTTAAATCTGTGCATTCACAAAGTAGACTTTGGGTTGGAGACTGAATGTCATTTTTTTGCATCTTGCCATGGTAAAAATACATGTGATGGAGTAGGAGGTACAACGAAATGTGGAGTAGGTAGAGCCAGCCTACAAAGACCAACCACAGACCAAATTCTCACAGTACAGGACATGTATGTCTTTTGCAAGGATAATATTGAAGGCATTACCTATTTTCTGATCACAAAAGAAGTGGTTCTGCATATGAAAACAACACTTCAAACCAGATTTGAAAACTGTATGCCAATAAAAGGAACAAGGCATTTCCACATATTCCTTAGAATTTCAGAAAACTTAGGTTGGTGCAATGTAACATCAGAAACCGAAATTTATGATGATCATTGTCTCAGTAAACTTACATCTCTGTCTTTAACGTTGAATGACATAGTGGGATGTGTGTACGATGGACTGTGGTGGCTTGCAGGGATTGAAAGAATAAGTTTGGAAAACAATATGTTTTTGTGCATTTTTACCATCCTGCTGGCCCAAGAACATTGTTCAAGAAATCTACTAGTGACAAAGTTTGGATACCAATGAAAAATGTTTTAATGAAACTTTCAGTGCTTGAACTTACCATAGCAATTGGGAGGTCACAGAAGCTGTGTGAAGAAATAAGCGTTCTTAACTTTCACCACCAGGTTTAGGAACAGTCACATCTTGAAGGATGTTAATTGAAATTATTTAATTTAAGTATGTCAGCATAATATAAATGTTAATTTCAGTGATGTTTTCACTTTTTGGATATAATTCAGTACCTTACTTCAATAATAACTGATTATATCCTGCCAGTATCACACATAAATAGGCAACAGCCATAAGATCAGTTGTAGAGTAATGTGAATTATCTCCTCATTTTCAGAAAGTTATATCTTTGTTCACAGTCAGATATCAATGTTGAAATTTTTAAAGTACATTGATATCATATAGATGTACAAACTGTGCAAAAATCATATATTTATTTTTGAATTTAGGGTATTTTGTGCAATAGACAGTGTTGTAGAGGACACTTTTCTAAAAACAATCATGTCAATTGCAATGTTGTAACTTAACCCAGTGCAGAGATATTCATATTTTTGCTAATATCTCTAAACTGAAACATGGTCGTGTGCTTACAAACAAAAATGGCTGCCATTCAATAAAGGTGAAAGGTAAAATAATATTGTAACCTAGGGAAAAATAGTAAATAATGAGGTTTTAGTTATTACTTGTACACATTATAGTGAAAAGAAAACATGATTACATTTGTAGATAGTTTAATCATATACAGGAAGCGGAGTGTAGAGCACATAGCTGCCAATACTGGAGATAGTAACAGCACTAACTCAGGCAGGCCTCAGGTGGATCTGAACTTCAATGACTTAATTATATGAGTAGGTCATTCCGTGCTGCTTCAGCTCTGTTCCAGAGTTTGTCAGTCATAGATGCAAGCACGTGGTGGCATGGAAGGCTGTCATGACCCACGACTAGACATTTTCAATATGCTAGAGTTCTGAAGAATGTGCTGGCATGGGCAACAGCTAATCAACCTGTGTAACAAGGTAGGTCAGAACAGTTAGGGCAACATGCACTCATTAATTATTGTGTAGAATGATAGTGTCATGTGTACCTTAAAGACAGGGAACAGCCACTGGCCTTGTCACATCAGAAATGTAGCATATGCTTTCCATATTACTGCTATATGAACAAGAGATGATCAGGTTGTGTGTCCAATAGCTCCCCATACCACCACGACAGGTGCTGAACCTCCACAATGATGACAAATGTAATCTGGCAGTGTTCATTCTCCCTAAGAGCCTCCATATGACCATATTATGCTGCACACAGATAATCTGAAAAGATGCTGGGGTGCAGCTCCTGTGAACAATGCTGTCCGATCCTCGGAGACACCACTGCCAGCATGCCTCTCTCTCTGCTGTCAAGTCACGGGAAGCGACGACAGAGGTCACTGTGCCGATAGTTTGTTGCACTCCAGGTGTCGTGGACTGACAGTGTCGATACTTGTCTCTCTGCTGTCAAGTCACGGGAAGCGACGACAGAGTTCACTGTGCCGATAGTTTGTTGCACTCCAGGTGTCGTGGACTGACAGTGTCGATACTTGTCTCTCTGCTGTCAAGTCACGGGAAGCGACGACAGAGGTCACTGTGCCGATAGTTTGTTGCACTCCAGGTGTCGTGGACTGACAGTGTCGATACTTGTCTCACTGAAAAACACATTTCTTGATGAAGTCAGTGGTGTGCCTCTGTGATTCTAAGTGGCTGAGCAAACAATACAGGTGAGCTCCTGGGAATTTGTAGTGTGTGATGGTTGACATGCTATTGAGTACAGACCTACCGAATCCATTAATTCCTTATTTGCATAACAACTGTGGGATCTCAACTGATGTGACCAACGATATTGTGGAACAAGGAGGCATTGAGTCACAGAAGGCACAGCGTAAAAGAACGCTAGAAATAATCAATTTTTGGGCCAGCAGAGTGTCCTTGAGGAGTAATCTGGATACTAAACATTCCCCATCAAACTAACACACCTCCTGGTCATATGTGAATGGTGAACCAACTAATGCAGTGTCGAAAAAAGAGAAATTCACCAAATAAAAGGTGATTTTGACCTTTGGATGACTGTTGAATTAACAGATAAATTCTAAAAGATTGCTTAACCTCTAGTAATAAATATGCAACACCAATAATGGAGGTCATTCAGTTGCAAAAATAAATGCAAGATTTCACTCATAAGCAGGATAAAATATCAATGTCAGCTGTACAAAGGAGAACCCTGACAAATCCTGACAAAAACATTATTGGGACGTGTAACAAATAGTACTAACAAGAGATGTTGAATGTTTATTTATTTATTCTTTGTCCATGGAATGTAGTTGATAATTTTCAGCTGAGAACAGTGGACATGTCATTCAATTTTATGTCCAGACTCAGCTTGCCCTTTTCTCATATGATGTACTGCAAACTATGGATGGAGGGCAACAGGTAGATTCTATATTTCTAGATTTCTGGAAGACACTTGACATGGTGCCCCTTTGCTGAGTGTTAATGAAGGTACAAGCATATGGAATAAGTTCACAGATATGTGGTTGGCTCGAAGACTTCTTAAATAATGGAACCCAGTATGTTGTCCTCGATGGTGAGTGTTCATCAGAGAGAAGGATATTGTAAGGAGTGCCCCAGGGAAGTGTAATAGGACCGCTGTTCTCTATGTACATAAATGATTTGGCAGATGGGGTGGGCAGCAATCTGCAATTGTTTGCTGATGATGCCGTGGTGTACGGTAAGGTGTCGAAGTAGCATGACTGTCGTAAGATACCGAATGACTTAGAAAAATTTCCAGTTGGTGTGATGAATGACAGCTACCGCTAAATGTGGAAAATTGTAAGTTAATGTGGGTGAGTAGGAAGGTCAAACCTGTAATGTTCAGTTGTTGTTGTGGTCTTCAGTCCTGAGACTGGTTTGATGCAGCTCTCCATGCTACTCTATCCTGTGCAAGCTTCTTCATCTCCCAGTACTTACTGCAACCTACATCCTTCTGAATCTGCTTAGTGTATTCATCTCTTGGTCTCCCTCTACAATGTTCGGTTACAGTATTAAAAGTGTCCTGCTTGACACAGTCACGCCATTTAAGTATCTGGGTGTAATTTTGCAAAGTGATATGAGGTGGAACAGGCATGTGAGAACTATAGTAGGGTAAGCCCATGGTCGACTTTGCTTTATTGGGAGAATTTTAGGAAAGAGTGGTTTACTTGTAAAGGAGACTGCCTATAGAACACTGGTGTGACCTATTCTTGAGTATTGCTTGAGTGTTTGGGATCCGTACCAGGTTTTATTGAAGGAATACATCAAAACAATTCAAAGGTGGGTTACTAGATTTGATACCAGTAGGTTCGAAGAACATGTAAGTGTTATGGATATGCTTCAAGAACTCAAATGGAATTCTCTGGAGGGAAGGCAATGTTCTTTTCGAGAAACACTGTCGAGAAAATTTAGAGAACTGACATTTGAAGCTGATTGCCAAACAGTTATATTGCCGCCACCATATGCTGCTTGTAAGGACCATGAAGATACGATGTAAGAAATTAGGGCTCATAGGGAGATAATTGTTTTTCCCTCACTCCATTTGCGAGTAGAAGAGGAAAGGAAGTGACTAGTAGCAGTACCATGTGCTCTCCGCTATGCTCCGAACAGTGGCTTGCGGAGAATCTATGTAGATTTAGATGTAGATTAGGACAGATTTAAGATCTTTGATCTTTCCGCATTTACCTTGTTAAATTAAATCAAGCTTTAGTTACAAATTATATGTGATAAATATTTGTTGTTGTTGTGGTCTTCAGTCCTGAGACTGGTTTGATGCAGCTCTCCATGCTACCCTATCCTGTGCAAGTTTCTTCATCTCCCAGTACCTACTGCAACCTACATCCTCCTGAATCTGCTTAGTGTATTCATCTCTTGGTCTCCCTCTACGATTTTTACCCTCCACACTGCCCTCCAATGCTAAATTTGTGATCCCTTGATGCCTCAGAACATGTCCTACCAACCGGTCCCTTCTTCTCGTCAAGTTGTGCCACAAACTCCTCTTCTCCCCAATTCTATTCAATACCTCCTCATTAATTATGTGATCTACCCATCTAATCGTCAGCATTCTTCTGTAGCACCACATTTCGAAAGATTCTGTTCTCTTCCTGTCCAAACTATTTATTGTCCATGTTTCACTTCCTTCCTGACACTTAAATCTATACTCGATGTTAACAAATTTCTCTTCTTCAGAAACGCTTTCCTTGCCATTGCCAGTATACATTTTATATCTTTTCTACTTCAACCATCATCAGCATTAAAAATTTTATGAACAGCTACAACCTAGACCTAATGGTTAACACTCCAACCAGGATAACAAATCACAGTACCACTTGTCTGGATCAAGTAGCAAGCAATATAAATTGTACTGTATCCTCCGTCAAACTAGGATTTTCAGACCACAATGCATTAATTATGCAGGTCTGGTTGCAAAATAACAGTCACGAACACAATAAAATCACTGTACAGAGGAGAAACTTCAATAAAACCCACATGCATACTTTCCTCTTTGATATACAAAATGAAAACTGGCAAAATGTATACGAGGCTCAAACAGTAGACACCAAATATGAAGCATTCTTGGATATTTTCTGTTATTATTTTGATTGCCACTTTCCCTTACAAACAAAATGTATCACCAAAGATAGAAAACTCTCCAGCTGGATCACCCCAGGAATCATTAGATCATCACAAAGAAAAAGAGAACTTTTTTACATGAGCAAATCCACACTAGGCAGTAGTGAAGCATTTAAGTCATACTTTACTCTATATAAAAAGATATAAAAGATCGTAGTAAATGCAGCCAAAAAGCTACAGAATGATAACTACCTCAAATTGTCATCAAATAAGAGCAAAAGCATGTGGCAACTTATTAATATGAATACTAATAGAGGAAAACAGCTACAAAGTGATATTAGCCTAAAAATAAATGGAAAATTAGTCTCCTGTGGGAAAGAAACAGCAGAGGAATTCAATAACTACTTTACAGAAACAGTAGAAAACCTGGCTAACCATCTTAAAAATAGCTGTCCCTTACAACTAGAACCATACTTATGCTCTGAGACTCTATTTCTAAGGCCTACATCTGAAATTGAAATAGAAAAGACACTTCATAGCAAAATTAAAAAAAAAAACCATCTGCTGGACAAGATCAAATCCCATGCTTCCTCCTTCATAATTGCAGTAACTCTATCAGTAAACCCCTCGCTCACATAATAAACTTCTCATTCCTGAATGGTACATTTCCTGGCATGCTCAAAATTGCAAAAATTATACCCGTCCACAAAAAAGGAAGCAAAGAGGATCCCAGTAATTATCGACCCATTGCACTGCTTTCAACTTTTAGTAAAGTATTTGAATATATAACGGCCACCAGAATCATGTCCTTTCTAGACAAAGAAAATATCCTGTCACCTGCTCAGTTCAGCTTCCAAAGTAAGAAAGCTACAACAGATGCAATACAAGAATTTCTAGATCATGCACTGGAGCTTGTGGACAAAAAACTCCCAGCCATAGGTATATTCCTAGATCTAACAAAGGCATTCGACATGGTTAACCATAGTCCATAGTATACTTCTGCAAAAGATGCATTCCTATGGAATAAGAGGAAATGACTATGACTGGTTTAAAAGCTATCTGGAAGATCGACAGCAGTATGTCGAATTAAATGAAACTAAGCTCTCAGGTACAGCTAGCACAGTACATTCCTCCATACATACCATAAAGCAAGGCGTTCCCCAAGGCTCTGTCCTGGGCCCTTTGCTGTTCTTACTTTACATAAATGACCTTCCTCACAGCCTACCAAACACAAAAACCCTTTTATTTGCTGACGACACCTCTATACTCATATCTGCGCCCGAACAAATTCTCCAATCCAATATAGATAGAACCACAGATCAAATAAGTCGATGGCTTCAAAGTAATAGGCTGCTGATTAATGCAAAAAAGACAATTGGAATAACCTTTCACACTGCCCAAAACAGAAATCCATTACAACCAACTATATCACTGGAAAAAAATAATGTTAAACTTGAAAATGAAATAAAATTTTTGGGGGTCACTATTACTGATACGCTCACATGGAAAAGGCACATTGACGTTACCAGCACAAAACTTAGTAAAGTATGCTTCATGATTAGATCAATAAGGAACGTCACTATCACAAGTACCCTAACCACAATGTACCATGCACTCTTTCACTCCGTACTTAACTACGGAATCATCTTCTGGGGCCAAAATTCTGAATCAATTAAGATATTCAAACTGCAAAAGAAGGTAGTCAGAACAATTATGTTCAAAAAACAAAGAGACACTAGTAAACCATTATTTAAGAAACTAAATATTTTGCCCCTCCCATGCCAATACATACTAGAATTATTATTCTTTACCAAAAAAAGTATCAACAAAATTAGCAAAAATATGGACTACCACGATTATGACACAAGATCAAAAACCTCTCTAAGAATACTTCCCCACTCAACAAAACTGTACAGTGATGGTGTCAAGTGCATGAGAATAAAAATATATAATCATCTTCCAACTTTTATACAAGAAATCCAAGAAATAAATAAATTCAAACAGACAGTGAAATCTCTTTTATTAAAAGAATGCTTTTATACCATCCAGGAATATTTGGAATCAAAATTGTCTTAGTGCAAGATAAAGTATCAAAGCTGAATGTTGGTAAGTCAGTTTTGTCACATCATGTAACAATTCTCTGTAAAGCTGTAACTTTAAGGAACATAATTTTGTAGGTAATGTAAAATAATCTTTCCTCTGTATTCTTGTTTACTATTTTAGACTCCTGTAAACTGTATATTTGTATTGACTTATCCCATATCAGTTGTACAAGCCATTGTACTGATTTGATCCACGGGACAAATAATAAATAAATAAATAAATAAATAAAAGTTATTTTGCTCCCCAAATAGCAAAATTCCTTCTTTGCTTAGAACTGGGTTTCCATCTAAGCTCTTGATATTCACAAAAGTGGTTCTCTTTTCTCCAAAGGTCTCTTTTAATTTCCTGTAGGCAGTATCTATTTTACCCCTCATGAGATAAGCCTCTACATCCTTACATTTGTCCTCTAGCCATCCCTGCTTAGCCATTTTGCACTTCCTGTCGATATCATTTTTGAGACGTTTGTATTCCTTTTTGCCTGCTTCATTTACTGCATTTTTATATTTTCTCCTTTCATCAATTAAATTCAATATTTCTTCTGTTACCCAAGGGTTTCTACTAGCCCTCGTCTTTTTACCTATTTGGTCCTCTGCTGCCTTCACTGTTGCATCCCTCAAAGCTACCCATTCTGCTTCTACTGTATTTCTTTCCCCCATTCCTGTCAATTGTTCCTTTATACTCTCCCTAAAACTTTGTACAACCTGTGGTTCTTTCAGTTTATCCAGGTCCCAGCTCCTTAAATTCCCACCTTTTTGCAGTTTTAATCTACAGTTCATAACCAATAGATTGTGGTCAGAGTCCACATCTGCCCCTGGAAATGTCTTACAATTTAAAACCTGGTTCCTAAATCTCAGTCGTACCATTATATAATCTATCTGATACCTTTTAGTATCTCCAGGGTTCTTCCATGTATACAACCTTCTTTCATTATTCTTGAACCAAGTGTTAGCTGTTATTAAGTTATGCTTTGCGCAAAATTCTACCAGGTGGCTTCCTCTTTCATTTCTTAGCCCAAATCCATATTCAACTACTATGTTTCCTTCTCTCCGTTTTCCAACTCCCGAATTCCAGTCACCCATGACTATTAAATTTTCGTCTCCCTTCACTACCTGAATAATTTCTTTTATCTCATCATACATTTCATCAATTTCTTCGTCATCTGTGGAGGTAGTTGGCATATAAACTTGTACTACAGTAGTAGGTGTGGGCTTCGTATCTATCTTGGCCACAATAATGTGTTCACTATGCTGTTTGTAGTAGCTTACCCACACGCCTATTTTTTTATTCATTATTAAACCTACTCCTGCATTACCTCTATTTGATTTTGTATTTATAGCCCTGTATTCACCTGACCAAAAGTCTTGTTCCTCCTGCCACCGAACTACACTAATTCCCACTATATCTAACTTTAACCTATCCATTTCCCTTTTTAAATTTTCTAACCTACCTGCTCGATTAAGGGATCTGACATTCCACGCTCTGATCCGTAGAACACCAGTTTTCTTTCTCCTGATAACAACGTCCTCTTGAGTAGTCCCCGCCCGGAGATCTGAATGGGGGACTATTTTACCTCCGGAATATTTTATCAAGAGGACGCCATCATCATTTAACCATACAGTAAAGCTGCATGTCCTCAGGAAAAGTTACGGCTGTAGTTTCCCCGTGCTTTCGCCGTTCACAGTACCAGCACAGCAAGGCCGTTTTGGTTATTGTTACAAGGCCAGATCAGTCAATCATCCAGACTGTTGCCCCTGCAACTACTGAAAAGGCTGCTGCCCCTCTTGAGGAACCACACGTTTGTCTGGCCTCTCAACAGATACCTCTCGGTTGTGGTTGGACCTACGGTACGGCCATCTGTATCGTTGAGGCACGCAAGCCTCCCCACCAACGGCAAGGTCCATGGTTCATGGGGGTGGTGGGGGGGGGGGGGGGGCGATAAATATATATGCTATTAAAAACAAAACAACTTTGCACTTTACAGGTATTTAGAAGGTTGCTACATATTTTCTGTTACAATGTAATATTTAGGTTCATTTCAGATACTCAGTCACACAGCTCAAACATTTCTGTGTGATATAGAGTTTTAAACAATTTTTAAAATTTTTGACTCTTTTTTTTTTTTTCCCACAACATGTCGACTGCCGTGAGGCAGCTGACAGTCAGAGCAGAGGTTCCCATATGATGCCGTGCATCCACTGGTGCCCACAAGCTCCACAGTTCAGTATATCTGTCAGTGCTGCATAAAGTTGTGAAAAACAAAGTGAAAATTTTGAATGGGATATTGTACTTGACTTCTTGTACACCAGTGTCAATTCAGTCAAGAAATACAAATTAATACACAAAACTGCATAATGTATTGTTCTAAACATACTAGAGCTTGTGGCCAAAAGATGGCCCAGCGCATGCTATCAGGCATGAACCTCTGCTGTGGCCTCCACTGGCCTTGTGGTGGTCAAAGTGTTAATGGAGTTAGGTATGGTAGTTTGTTAAAAATTAAACTTTCGCCTCTTTCAGTTTGTAAAGATCCTCTCTTAATTTGCAGATATTTGTTGCAGATATTAATTTTAAATAACATTGCTGCCAAGTGTAAACCACTTCATATGCAATATATGTGAACAAAGTTAAAGAAGGAATCATCACACGTATTATCAATTATTTATTTAACTTGCAAATGGTGTCAGTGCCTTGGCAGCGATAACAGTATAGTCTTAATACAAGTCATTAAGTCCTGCATTGTGCAAATGACATGGCTGAAGCGTAATAACTTGCGTCTTGATTTTCATGTTTTCTTTCCAATCAGTATCAGCTACCAAAGAGTCACTAACACACTTGCAATATGAGTGATGCATTTGACACCAAAAAAGTTATTACTGTGTATGTTGTTTCGGCAGCACTCAGAAAGTTCTGTAGATAAAGTTACTGTCTAGGTGACTTCTGTTTTTAAGTTTTATGAACATTTAAATTTAATGGATATACTTTTCATATGTAAACGGAGATTTATGAAAATGACAGGTAATGACAGTATTGTAAAAACAGCATAAATATTTCTAAAGTTATTGACCTTATTTTATGTTGATACCTTAATCAGGTATCAATTGGATATCAATTAAAATGTAAACAGTAACATTTGTCTTAAATAAATTTCAAATGACATTGCGAACTATTCTGTTTTATACCTATTTACTGTCATTTATTTCAAAATTAATTTTCATGGTATTATATTGTAGGGTATAAAACTTCAAAATTTTATTACAATGGCAGTTGTTGAATTATTGTAACATAATTTCTTTTATTGTAATCACTGTTTACTAAAGTTTTTATATATACTAAAATTTTGTGTTTCAGATACTCTGTTGATGGAAGGAACTGAACCTCTATAAAATGGCAACTCCTCAAGAGGGGGCACAATGTATGTCCTGGTTTATTGAGACAGAATCAGATGTACAGACTCAACGGAACTTCAGGACAAAGTATGGAAGAGATCCACCATTGTGACCTTCAGTCTGTGCATGGCACAAAAAAATTATGGAGACAGAGACAGTGTTGGATAAAGGGAGGAGCGGGCAACCAAGAAGATTTGAGGAAAACATCTATTGCATTTCAAACATCTTCACTCATTCACCTACAAAGTTCATCTGCACTGCTGCCAGACAGTTGCAACTACCATGTTCAGCTGTGCATAAGGTCCTTCACAAGAACTTACAGTTGTACACTTACAGCCACTTGAGCCAAAAGACAAGCCAAAACGGACAGAGTTTGTGCTCAACATGCTGGAATGCCTTTCGGAGGATGAAGCATTCCTCAAGCAAGTTTGTTTCAGTGATGAGGCAACTTTTCATATTTCTGGGACATTAAACAGACACAATGTGTGAACCTGGGGATCTGAAAACCCCCATATGACTAGAGAGCTTCACCGGGATAGTCCATTTTTCTTCAACGAGTCAACAATTACTGCAGATGTTTACCTCGACCTTCTGACTGAATATGTGGCACCACAATTGATTGACTTACAACCAACTATCATTTTCCAACAAGATGGTGCACCACCACATTGGGGACTGCATGTTTGTCGGTTCCTCAATGAAACATTTCTAGGCAGATGGATTGGGAGGGATGGGCCATTTCCTTGGCCACCACATTCACCACATATCACTCCCTTGGACTTGTTTTTATGGGAGAATGTAAAAGATATCATGTATCAAACACAGATACAGGACATTGCTGACTTGAAGCAAAGGATTCGTAATGCCATTGCCACCATTGATGATGCTATGCTACAACGAACATGGCAAGAAATAGAGTACTGTCTTGATGTGCTTCATGCAACTAAAGGTGCCCATATAGAAATCTATTAAACACTAAAAAAAAACAACTTTTGCAAACACTGATTACAAGAAAAGAAATGTTGTTAAAATATTTCAACAACTGCCATTGTAATAAAATTTTGAAGTTGTAGAGGGACTTTATGAACACCCTGTATAACAATTATTATATAAATGGAAAAAATGTATTTGGCAAAGTTCCACACAGGTTCTAGAAAACTTAATAAATGTTTGTAATCATGAATTTGCGGGGCGTGAGTTGTACTTGGGTAGCTCAGATGGTAGAGCACTTGCCCACGAAAGGCAAAGGTCCTGAATTCGAGTCTCGGACCAGCACACAGTTTTAATCTGCCAGGAAGGTTCATATCAGCGCACACTCGGCGGCAGAGTGAAAATCTCATTCTATGAATTAAACACTTTACAAATGAAAGTAAGTTCAGACACTGACAACCAGCTGGTATCACAGGTTTCTTTAGTTGAAAGAAATTCCATCAGGTCTTGATTTATTACAATTTGGAGCAATCAGTGCCAGTTAGATATTTTGTTGCCTTGTGTCACAACTTTCCTCAAACTAAAAAGGGTAGAAGAAATGTTCACAGGTTTGTGCAACCCATGGGAGAGCATGACAAGGCTACAGAAAACCTAACCTGCCTAACAGTTACAGATAGATGCAAACTGTCCTGTCAAAGTATAGTTATAAAGTTTCAAGAAACAACTGTAATTGCGGAATCTAGGAATATACTAAAACCTGTAATGTATTGCTCCAATAAGGTCCACAAAAGCAAGGTAATACTAGATACGGAGCACATGCATTCCATGTAAAAGGAAGAAGCCCTAATTTCTGGTACAATAGGAAGTACTCTCATCATGCGCTGCTGGCTTGGAGATGCAGCTGTCACTGTAAATAGCAGTTTTATTCCAACATCACTTGATGTTGATATTTGAGAAGCAAGTGGACCATGCCGGCTCAGTCGAATGTTTGGCTCTTTTATTAGTCTGGTTTACTGGCATCTCAATAGTTGGTGTGAATGTAGCGTAGTATCTCTGGATATACCTCTGCTGTGCTGATGTGAAAAACAAGCCCTGTGTGCTCGCTGAGAGTTAAAGAGAGCTGAGTCCTGGAGTACAACACTGCCCGTTGGTGGTGAGTGCTTTGAAAAACAAGACATGCATGCTGATAGAGACAATTTGTGACTTGGATGAATCATTGCTTTTACAGGTGTCGGGAGTCTTCTGTGATTGTATCAGATTGATGTAGTTGCGGATTTGGCCCTCATTTCATTGGCTGAAATTTTTAGTGTTTGGACTGGACAGCATTTCCTGTGCAATGGTCAGTATTATTCACCTGTCTGCTCACTAAGTCCGTACCTTGCATGGCTTTCTGGGATTTGTTGCAGTTTAACTTCGTGGAATAGTTACCATATGGTTTATTCAGAGTGCATTAGCATATGTTTAGTTTACCTTATGCGATTTTGGGAATAATGAGGTTTTACGGGCCAATTGTGGTGAAAAACTGGAAGATTAATTAGTACTTAGGGGATAGTTTTAAAATTTGTTGTATCTCATTAGTTACTTTACAGATAAATGTGATAGCAGAGACCATTGTGAAAATGTATTTGAATTGTTTTAGATTCTGTTGTGGAAGCTTGAGACTTTAATGTATTTCTTGGTGGCTAAAAAATTATGTTAAACACCATCAGTTATAGAGATAGGGCTTATGCATCCTTTAAGACACTGTTTGCATTAACGGTCCTTTGCTCGATCTGTATTGGTAAGGCCTTTCATTTAAGGTATGTTTTCTGGACTTTAATTTATTCTCTTTGTTTTGTCTGCTTTGAAGTAGCTTTAGTCTCTGAGATACATTAGTGAGTGATGTAATTTTTTTTTTTGCTTTAAGTTCCTTGCTGTGTTAAAATATGTAAAGGAATTTCTAGATGCATAGCTGACTGAATAATTTTCTGGCTACTTAGCATTAGCTTCTAAAGACTCCTTTTGGCGAGTACCCTTAGAAGAGCTGAGAGTTATCTTGGCTTAATTTATTTGTGTATATGCTATGGTATTCTTGTTGACAGCTTTTGTTAATTGTGTTCCTGAAGTTTGAGACCTCGTGTGATTGTAGCGTGCTTGCCACAAGCAGGAGTCTTGTTGCGACAAGCATGAGACCTGTTTGTGTGACATCATGGTGTTTGTGCTGTCAGCTGATATTTGGGCAGTGCCACACTGTGGTGCACTAGTTTATGTTGGGTGTCTAAAGATTAAGTTGATTTTTACCAGGCTTTCTATTTCCCACTGAAAGGTTATTGTTTTAATGCCTGCCTGTATATGTAGACATCATGTTTTCAGGTTGTCGTGATCTTAAATTCAATCAGTTATACTTATTTCACTCTGATTGCTAGTGAGCCCTACTGTATGAGATTCCTAAGGCAGTACCTTGCATAAAAATTTTTTTCTTAATCTGAAGATTATTTTTGAAGTCCTGATTTATAGTAATTAATGATTTAACATAATGTCACCTTGTGGCATATAAATATTTTCCATTGTGTTTGCTTACATTAGTGCCAAGATTGTCTGTTGATAGCTTGGGGAATATGTTTTACAGAAATCTGTCATTAAATATCAGTTGTGAAGTTGCAGCCTTAAGGGCTTAGATTGTCTGATATATTTTTTTAAATTAAAAAAAAAAAAAAAAAAAAAAAAGATTCCATTATGGTGCTATTGACTTTAATTATTGGTTAATTTTAAGTGGTGAATTCCAGAGCACATTTAAATTGCCACACAATGCTCATGCACTTTGTTAAAGAACTATGCTTATTAAAAATAAATATGAATTTGTAAATGAAAAATGATGACAACTGTGGGCCTGTCCTTCCAAGTCTTTTTTCCTATCCTGTCCTGTGTTCACAGATATTGTTGGTAGCTGAGGCTACATATTCAAGGGTTAAGGGGAGGGAAGAAGTGCCTGGCCTCTTTGTTATCATCTGTCATCTATGATTTGCTCTGAAGACGTTTGAAATTGTTTCAGAGAGCCATACATAGACATGGAATCTTGAGGTCATTTGGGACTGTCGTATTTAAGGAGGGAACATCTCAAGTGAGAGTTGAGAATACGGCATATTCCTGTGGAAGGGGCCATTGCTGACCTGTTGGCCAAATTACACACTTTGTTGGACAGGCCTCTTTACATCTTGTTGTACACCATTGGTGAGGTAGGTGCTGCTATTTCCACTTGTTCTGTCGGCTTGGTGAAGTTAATGATAATGTGTAGTTTTTACAGGGTAGTCAGCCCACCTGTAGGCAGTTATGTAGGGTATGAGCACATCTTTTTTGTTTGAATAATCATCTGTGTGATTTAGGCCATCTTTAGCTTAATAAAGAGCAAAAGGAAACTGTTAGTGGCTTGGTTGGGTAAGAGATCTCCATGTCAGCTCTAGTACATTGAATTTGGACAGTGAAGCAAGTAGTGTGGAATGAGAAAACCCAGTTGTTAATCAGTTACAAGATTTAGGGCATAAGGATACTCAGGGTGTTAGTAGCCCAGTTTCAGGTTCATTCAGTAAATTGCCTAACCCAATTATGCATTTGCTTAAGAGGATTGTTGAGTTGTCTGTTGATCATTAAATCAAGTTCAGGAGGTGGTGTGTCTTATAGTAAGTTTTGAACACCATGCAGATGCCTTACAGATTTCATGTGCTGTTATTCTTTGGTTACTTCATCCTTTGTCTAAGGGCTTGCTGAGTTCATTGGTATCTGAAACACTTCAAGAACAGGGTATTCTGATGCAGCTGAGGTCTTGTACAGTGGAAAGCAAATTGTTCCTGCACATTCAGAATGAGCTCAAGTGTACATAATACTGGCAAGTTTAAGCATAGATTGAGACCTTGATTCAATGCATAGAGAAAGTTCATATTGTAGTCTCTGCCTTTGAGAGGAAAGTCAACAAACAAGAGAGTGTTTTGAACATATTCGAGGGCACGTGGCCAGAAGATCGTTCACTTCTCATGTTTGCTCGGAAATCTACCACCTTTTCCAGATGTAGCAAATTGTTCTCATCTGTAGAGGCACTTAGGTTTGCTGATGAGAAACACAGTCAGGGTAGGGAGTCTCAGTCTATCCCTCCTGTGCGAACCAATAATCCGTGTCAGCCATCTACTAATTCCGTGACTACCAGGAGTTGTTTTCGATGTGGCGCCCATCGTAACCTAGTGTGCAACTGTCCGGTTAGGGATGGGCCTAGGCCTGACAGCTGATGCCCTCAGGAGAGGACTAAGACACTTAAGGTAAGCCCCCAGCTCATTGCACATGTATTCCAGCTGTTAATAAACTTTGCCTTCCACATGTGTGTACTTGGCTTAATCAGGGTCATATGTGTGGTTTATTGCTCAGTTAGATTGCTGGATTATAAATGATATTTAGAGTACTGTGATTTGTGTAAGTTTTCTCCTTTATGTCCTTCATCTGAGAGGTATTGTGTTGCCACTCTGGTAAGGGAGGTGCATGGGGGTCTGTCTATTTGCAATTTTTATGGCCTGTTAAACTGATTCTTGTCAAGAACCTTTCTGTTACACTCTTGTTTTGATGTGATTTTATTCTGCGGGTGGGTTATTTCTTGATTTTGCTAGTAATGCCTTTTATTCTAAATTTTGTCCACCTCAGAAACTAGCCCTTTGTTCTTGTCATGTTATAAATAATGTCAACTCACACAGGGTCAGGCAGTCTGAATTTGAGTTTTATTACCTTATTCATGGCGAAGATAACCTGTTAATGAGTGTTTTGGAGCAGTTTATTGAAATTCTCATGGATTGATTGGGAGCAATCAGTTGGCAGTTGGATTCACTATAAGAGTTGTTTGCTTGAGGATATTCCGCTACATTGTGCACCTTATCTCTCCCCTGCCAATGAGAATTCTAAAAGAAAAAATCAATGATATGCCCTGAGATAGGGCTATCTGGCCTTCCACTTCACCTTACACTTCACTGATATTTTTAATCCCTGAAAGGTAGGGTAAGGATTATAGAGCAGTTGTAGATTATAAGAGCTCAATAAAAAGGTTGTATTGGAATTAGTCCTTCCTTCCTGGTTTACGCACCTGATGTATGTGTTTTGTCGATGCTTGTTATTTCACAGTGCTTACTATTGGATGCCATTTTCTGAGAAGTCGAAGCATACCACTGTTTTTTTGCAGAGCTTGAAATTCATATGAATTTAATTGGGTGCCATTTGGGTTAGCCACTGGGGCTGCTGTTCTCTTATGTCTTTTGGATTATGTTTTGGAGGATCTCAAGTTTGGTTGCATGTATAGTTATCTTAAACGATGTGGTCTGGTGTAGTCGCTCCTTTGAGGAACATGTAGTTCACCTTAAACAAGTGTTGTTCAGGTTTTGTCCTGCTGGATTAACTGTTAATCCATCTAAGATACCGTATTTACTCGAATCTAAGCCGCACTTTTTTTCCGGTTTTTGTAATCCAAAAAACCGCCTGCAGCTTAGAATCGAGTGCAAAGTAATCGGAAGTTCTGAAATATGTCGGTAGGTACCGCCACAACTAACTTCTGCCGTCGAATATATGTAGCGCTACACAGGCATGCTTTACAGGCACAAAGATAAATACTGGCGCCAAAACCTCTGCGTCAGTAAATAAATTTAAAAAAAAAGATGGAAGACGAGCTTTTTTCTCCGACCTGAATTTCGACCACTGCATTTTCATACATTATCCAACGAAGTAAATACAAATTCCGTATTGTTCATCTTCGAATGTAGCAGCTTTTCAATGCACTACGAAAATCCGACTGGCAAGACCGTTTGCGATGTTTGTCAGTATGGCCAATTCTACGTTCTGATTTTTTTTCTACCTGTGAGAAGAGATGATTGCTAATGGGAACTTTTGTGAATTCTGAATCACATGCAGTATTATCTTCACCATAAGAATAATACGAATATAAACATTTTGCCATGTATTCTTTCGTGTTTGCTGCTATCTCATTTAACTCCTGTCTGTCTAATAAACTACGAAACTAGAGTGAGACAACACAAACGCGGAAGTATACACATATGTCATGTTCATATTCGCATTATTCTTATGCCTAATAGTGATACAGTCAGAAATGAAGCGCGCGCGGCAATTGACTAGATTTTTAAATCTAAGGTGACTCTAATTTCTGTGCAGAAAATAATGTACTAAAGAGGCGTCTGCAAAGATTTTCAAACGGAGAAAAATTGTCGCTAAACTCTCGTTCAGAACATCTTCTATCATACGCAGTTTATTATTTGGTTCTTGTTGATCATTATCAAAGAAAGCAGCAGTGTAAATAACAACAAATAGCAGTCTCTTGCCATTGTTACGCTACTGAGACAATTACTCTCTTTTTTTTTTAATTGTAAGCGACGGTAGCACACACAAAAGCAAACCATGCCGCGAGCGACGACAGGTCGTGAACATTCATTATCGGAATGCGACAAACAATGCATGACACAGTACAGTAATGCATTTTCAGCTTAGAGTGACGAAAACACCTATAACAAAGAGAACGACAATTATCAGATCAAAGAAAAATAAGCAATCAATTCAAACCAGACGAAGCACGTGAAAAATGAAGGGTACCCATATAAATAAGGACGGAGCGCCTGACGCATAGCAATGGCTACCTGGTAAAGCTTAACTGCTAAGCTTACGACTCGAACCAAACTACTGTAGCTGTATCGTCATTCATTCGACCTAAATTGTGTCTCATATTACAATGGACCAACTTTGTTTCGACTTGGAGGTGCTGCCTAAAACTTTTCTCTCCCCTTGAATTTCGAGTCTCAAATTACAGCTGCGGCTTATATCCGGGAAATTTTTTTTTCCTTTATTTCGAGTCTCATTTTTCTGGTGCGGCTTAGATTCGAGTGCGGTTTAGATTCGAGTAAATACGGTAAGTCTTACTAGGCAGCAGATTTCCTTTTTGTGGCATTTGGTTTCCAGCAATGGTACCAGAACTCATCAAGAACATACCTCTGATCTGAGAATGTTTCCTTCCCTTAATGATAAGAAAGGAGTGGTCAGATTCATCGGTGTGGCCATTTATTTTAGGAAATTTGTTCCTCATTTTACTCAACTTTTGGCTCCCTTTAATAATCTTTGAAAGAAGAGAGAGAAATTTATTTGGAGTGAAAGTCAGCAGTCTGCCTTTGAAGCCATCAGAACCATACTCAGTAACCCTCTGGTATTAGCCATTCCTCATTTTGAAAAGATTCATTGTCCAGATGGATGTGTCCTTATGCAGGAGGATTTAGGGGAAAGGGGTCATCTAGCATATGCCTCCAGAAGATGAACAGGTGTAGAGGCGAGGTATTCGGTTTATGAATGAAAAGCATTACACAGTCGTATTTGCTATATAAAAGTTTAAACATTATCTTTAGCATAGATAATTTGACCCGCAGACTGACAACCGAGCCCTGAGTTGGGGTTTGGTGTGCCAGAGGAAAATTGGCTGATTAATCAGTCCATGTACCCGCCTTTTGTTTCCGAGTACGTAATATTAAAGGCTTTGACAACCAGGTGGCTGATGCCCTGGGTCAAATGTTTTGCGAGGGTACTCACGAAGGTGAATGCCGCTTGTTATCATCTGATGCCCTCATCTGTAGCATTCTCGCTGAGATGACTCGGCTCTTTGGTGACTGTAAGGTCAAACAAGATCAGGACACTGATTTGGACCCAATTAGGAAATGGACAAGGAAGAGATTCTTGTTTATTTCTTGAAGATGGACATCCTTTGTCATGAGATTGATAAATCAGGTCAACTTAGAATTTGTTTGCATAGGGAGTTTGTCCCCTCGGTGTTTCAGTATTTACATGATTCTTTTGTTGGGAGGGCATTTAGGCCTGCATAAGACCTTGGGTAAGGTGCAGTAACACCTTATGTGGTCTTCGTTGTATAAAGATATCTACCGTTTAGTTGGGGAATGTGACTTATGTAAAATCACTTAAACGATATAACAGTTCACGCAAGGGTCTTCTGCATACTGAACATGGGGAATATCCAATGGATACATCATTTAGTGATTATGTGGGTCGACTTCCCTGTACTAAAGTGGGGAATTGCTATGTGCTGGTTGTTGATATCTCCTCCTGGTTTGTTTGGTTGATTCCTAGTAGGGGAGTTACCGCCTGTCTCACGATTCATCATTTAACTAATATATTTTCTCTCTTTGGGCTAGTCTCTAAGACTCTGGTTAGTGACAGTACTCCTACATTTATCTCCAGAGAATTTAAATGTTTTTGCTTTAGCCAGTCTATTAAGCACATTACCACCACCCCATACTGCCCCCAGCCTTCCTTTGTGGAAAGAGTGAGTAGGAATTTAAATACTGCTCTGATTTTCTGTCATGATAAAGCACAGAGTAATTGGGATGCCTCCCTCCCCTGGATTAACCTGTCATTTAATCCCACTCAGCATGAGGCCTCCAAGGCCATTCTGGTCATTCTGATGCTTGCTTGTCCACTTAATTCCCCTCTTTTCAGCTTATGGAATATTAATGATCCATTGCCTGAGCATATTATTCTGGAAGTCATTACACAAAATTGGAGTAGACCTAGGAGGAACATCCAGTTACATCATCATCATCATCAGGAGAGGTGTTATAACTGAGGAAGGCAAACATTTCAGGGCAGTGTGGAGGATAAAGTGTTTGTACACAATTTTAATGTTGGTGAGGGGCAGTCATGTGGAATCACTAAAAAACTTGCACCTCAATTTATAGGGCCTTGTTCCATTGTCCGGGTGATGGGACCAGTCAACTTATTGATGCATGATCTGTCTACAGGCAAAACCTTTAAAGTTGCTGTTAAGCACTTGAAACAGGATAGTTAGCTTCCCTCTCTCTGTGTTCCTATAAGGAGGATGGGGAGTAAGTGTGGGCTTGTTTTCTGCTTGATCGGAGGACGTTGAACCGTGCTGGCTTGAGTCAAATCTTTGGCTCATTTGTCTGATTTACTGGACTCTTGGTAGGTGGTGTGACTGTTGTGTACTGTCTCTGGAGTTATCGTTGCTGTGGTGATGTGAAAAACAAGACCCGCGCACCCACCGAGAGTTCGTAAGAGTGGAGTCCTGGAGTACAATGCTGTCTGAAGTCAGCCATCTTTTTGAAAAACAAGTCTTGCATGTTGAGAGAGCCAGTGTTTGTGACTTGGAGGAGTCATCACTGTTATTGGTGTTAGGAGTCATCTCCGATTGTATTGGATTACTGTAAATGCAGATTTGGCCTCCCATTCATTGATCGAAATCTTAAGAGTCTGGAGTGGACAGCATTTCTTGTGCAATGATCAATATTATTTACCAGTCTGCTCACCAACTCGATACCTTGCATCACTCTCTGAGATTTGTTGCAGTTTAATTTCATTTAGTTTACCTTATATGATTTTGGCAATTATGAGGTTTTATGGGCCAAGTTGTGGCATGGAACTGGAAGATTAATTAGTAATTAGGGTTAGTTTTAAAATTAGTTGCATCTTATTTATTATTTTATAGAGACACATGTTTTTCTTAAAATGAAAATTTGTGATTTTAGAGCCCATTTTTAGTATGTGTTTGAATTGTTTTAGGTGCTATTGTGCAAAGGTGAAGACTTTGATGTATTTCTTGATGGCTAAAAGATTATGCTAAACACCATCAGCTATAGAGGTAAGGCTTATGCACCCTTTAAGACACTGATTGTATTAACAGCTATTTGCTGGATCTGTATTGGTAAGGCCTTACATTTAAAGTATGTTTTCTGGACTTTGATTTGTTCACAATGTTTTGTGTGCTTTGTGTGTTTATACTGAGTGTCTAAAGATCAAGTTGAGTTTTATCAGGCTTTCTCTTTCCCACTGAGACTATTGTTTTAATGCCTGCCTGTATATGTAGACTTCATGTTTTCGGGTTGATGTGAGCTTTAAATTAGATCAGCTATACTTATTTCATTTCTGACTACTAGTGAACCTTATTGTACAAGTTTCCTATGGCAACGTCTTGCATGAAGAATTTTCCCTTGATCTGAAGGTTATTTTTAAAGTCCTGATTTATAGTAATTAATGTTTTAACATAATGCTACCTTGTGTCATGTAAATATTGTTTGATTTTTGAAGAAAATTTGTATTGTTCCACTTCTTCAATTTAGATTGTTTGCTAAGGCTATTTGTGTCTGCCTACCTTAATGCCAACATTTTCTGTTGATGGCTTGGGGAATATGTTTTACAGAAATCTTTTATTTAACTGTCATTAAATATCAACTGTAAAGTTGCACCCTTTTTTAAATAAAAAAAAAGATTCAATTATTGTGCTACTGATTTTAATTATTGGTTAATTTTAAACTGGCACATATTGTTCATCCGCTTTGTTAAAGTGTTATGGTTCAAATGGCTCTGAGCACTATGGGACTTAACATCTGAGGTCATCAGTCCCCTAGAACTTAGAACTACTTAAACTTAACTAACCTAAGGACATCACATACATCCATTCCCAAGGCAAGATTCGAACCTGCGACCGTAGCAGTCCTGCGGTTCCGGACTGAAGCGCCTAGAACCGCACGGCCACCGCAGCCGGCTAAAGTGTTATGTTTATTAAAAATAAATATTAGTTTTAAATGACTAATGATGATAACAACTGTGAGCCTGCCCTCGCAAGTTTTGTTTTCGTGTCCTGTCCTGTGTTCAGGGATATCTCCAAGCAATACAGAGATACGAATAAGTGCAGTATATATTGGAATCCAGGTACCTTTATATTACATTTAAAAAATTGTTTTTTATGTACTTTATCCAATTAGCAAACATGATGTTACAACACAGTTGAGAATTTCTGTTTCATTTGAATGCTTAAGCTTAGGGCTAGTGGAACAATGGGAAATCTCATTCGGTTTTGCTGGTGAGCAATATGGAATATTCAGTGATGAACAGGGGAAACCATTGTCCTCCTGCGCATTAGGAAAGAGTTTGATATTCAGGTAATAAATTCACATTCTGCACTGTCATTTTTCAGTGTAGTATCAGCAAAAAGGAAGCCAGACCATGTTATTGTTATTTACTAGTAGCAAGTGCACCCACACCCATTTGTAATAAAATCTCAGAAGAACCAGTATTGCAATGTTTGGTGCTATTCTCCTTGGAACTAAAAATACCAACTGGTTGTCGGTTTAAAAGCTTCCAAAGTGTTGTAAGTTATGTTTGCTAATTTTTTATGTTGTCATCCGTCATCTGAACTACCAAAATCTGAGTACAGAAAGTATTCCCATGTAAATGAAAGTTACTCATCTTACTGTAAATTATATAGAGCAAATTATGTGCAAACTATACACTCTGTTAAGAACATGAAGTTAAGTAGGTGTCTATTATAGAGTTCCTCATGCTCTAGGGTTATAAATTGTACAATAGAAAGAGGTGGAACACAAATCCCTAGGCCCATTCCAGAACCTCTCCCCGGAGTCTATCTCTCTACTCACCCCAACCACTCCCAGCACATGCTTCCTAAAATCCATAAACCTAACCACCCATGACGTCCCATTGTGGTCAGTTAGTGTGCCCTCACTGAGACAATCTCTGCTCTCATATACCAACACCCACAACCTATTACCTGCAACCTACCCTCCTATGTAAAAGATACATACCATTTCTTCCAACGACTCTCCACTATTCCCTTTACCATACAGTGCCCAGCTCATCACTGTTGATGCCACCATAGTCCCTGCTGTCAAGACATCTTCGCGGGTACCGGGCTTGGTTGGGCCACCCTCTCCCCAAGGGGAGTGGCGGGTTCAATGGTGTTCACATTGCACGAGGCGAAGGGTCAATGTGGAGGCTGGCTGTGTGGCATCGCCTGCTCTGCCTGTGAGTGGACATGTGGCCACTCCTTCAGCAAGGTCCAAGGAGGCACACGGGTGATGGAGCCCCTTAGGGAAATAGCGCAAAAGGTTGAGGTAGAAGGCCAGTGTTCACTCTGTCTGCTAGCCGGGGGTCTCAACCGAGATGTGGAGGAGGCCCTGCTGGCGGCGATAGAGAGCACTGGGTGCACCCGACTGCAAATTGTTCCTCGTGTCAGCACCAATGACTCCTGCTGTCTGAGTTCAAAGGTCATCCTCAGTTCGCACGGGCGGTTGGTGAAGGCGAAAGTAAAGTTCTATGTACTGACTTGACTGACTAAGAAATTTTGGTCTTATGTCAAAGTGGTAGGTGGATCAAAACAAAATGTCCAGACACTCTGTGACCAAAATGCTACTGAAACAGAGGATGAAAGACTAAAGGCCAAAATACTAAATGTATTTTTCCAAAGCTGTTTCACAGAGGAAAACTGCACTGTAGTTCCTTCTCTAGATTGTTGCACAGATGACAAAATTGTAGATATCAAAATAGATGACAGAGGGATAGAAAGCAATTAAAATCCTTCAAAAGAGGAAAGGCCGCTGGACCTGATGGGATACCAGTTCAATTTTACACAGAGTACGTGAAGGAACTTGCCCCCCTTCTTGAAGCGGTGTACCGTAGGTCTCTAGAAGAGCGTAGTGTTCCAAAAGATTGGAAATGGGGAACAGGTCATCCCCATTTTTAAGAACGGACGTCGAACAGATGTGCGGAATATCTCTAATGTCGATCAGGTGTAGAATTTTGGAACACATATTATGTTTGAGTATAATGACTTTTATGGAGACTAGAAATCTACTCTGTAGGAATCAGCATGGGTTTCGAAAAAGACTATCTTGTGAAACCCAGCTCATGCTATTCGTCCACGAGACTTAGAGGGCCATAGACACGGGTTCCCAGGTGATGCCATGTTTTTTGACTTCTGCAAGGTATTTGATACAGTTCCCCAGAGTCGTTTAATGAACAAAGTAAGAGTATATGGACTATCATATAAATTGTGTGATTGGATTGAAGAGTTCCTAGATAACAGAACACAGCATGTCATTCTCATGGAGAGAAGTCTTCCGAAGTAAGAGTGATTTCAGGTGTGCCACAGGGGAGTGTCTTAGGACTGTTGCTATTCACAATATACATAAATGACCTTGTGGATGACATTGGAAGTTCACTGAGGCGTTTTGCAGATGATGCTGTAGTGTATCGAGAGGTTGTAACAATGGAAAATTGTACTGAAATGCAGGAGGATCTGCAACGAATTGACGCATGGTGCAGGGAATGGCAATTGAATCTCAATGTAGACAAGTGTAATGTGGTGCGAATACATGTAAAGAAAGATCCTTTATCATTTAGCTACAATATAGCAGGTCAGCAACTGGATGCAGTTAATTCCATAAATTATCTGGGATGAAACTTCCTGGCAAATTAAAACTGTGTGTTGGACCTAGACTCGGACTCAGTCCAACATACAGTTTTAATCTGCCGGGAAGTTTCATATCAGTGCACACTCCACTGCAGAGTGAAAATCTCATTTTGGAATTGTCTGGGAGTAGGCATTAGGAGTGATTTAAAATGGAATGACCATATAAAATTAATCATCGATAAAGCAGATGCCAGACTGAGATTCATTGGAAGAATCCTAAGGAAATGCAGTCCAAAAACAAAGGAAGTACGTTACAGTACACTTCTTTGCCCAGTGCTTGAATACTGCTCACTGGTGTGGGATCTGTACCAGATAGGGTTGACAGAAGAGAGAGAGAAGATCCAACGGAGAGCAGCGCGCTTCATTACAGGATCATTTAGCAGTCATGAAAGTGTTACGGAGATGATAAATAAACTCCAGTGAAAGGCTCTGCAAGAGAGATGCTCAGTAGCTTGGTACGGGCTTCTGTTGAAGTTTCGAGAACACACCTTCACCGAGGAGTCAAGCAGTATATCTCCTACCTATGTCTCGCGAAGAGACCATGAGGACAAATTCAGAGAGATTAGAGCCCACACAGAGGCATACCAACAGTCTTTCTTTCCACAAACAATACGAAACTGGAATAGAAGGGAGAACCGATAGAGGTACTCAAGGTACCCTCAGCCACACACCGTCAGGTGGCTTGCAGAGTATGAATGTAGATGTAGATGAAGTTAGACTGATGGTGCAGCAATAATGAGAAAAAGTAACATCAATATAATATTTACCTCTGACATTCCACTTCTGGTATACACTTAGTTCCATTAAACTTCCTCTTTTACAAATAAGTTTCCGTTACAATCTTGATATAATCATCTTCATTAAACACATAGATAAAGTGAGACTTTACATTTGAATCATAACATTACCATTGCTTCCTCACTCTAACACAGCTTATATTATCTGCTCCCTCACGCAGACCAAAGATAATAACCTAACTTCTGCAATACAGCTTTACAACGTCACTGCTCACTCACAATCAATTCAGATACCAAAATTATACATGACACCTATCACTGTGTAAAGCAACCTTAACAGTATCATCCCTCAGCCAAACATGAGGTTTTGTACATTTCCCTGTGGTTGAAAACATGTTTGATGCTGCCTGATTTAGCTGTAGAATGATGGAGTAAGATCATGTTCTTTTGTAGACATTTCCAAAACTCTTTATGTTCCTCTTCCTGTGGGAACAACTGAGGCATTTCTGAGAGTTATTCAGCTGGCAGTCTTAAGCTTTCTCTGTAGGCCAGCATGGCTGCAGTGTAGATCACATTTTCCTTCAAAATTTGTAAACCTGAAAGTACCAGGGGTAAAGTCTCAGTCCAGTGCATGCCTTTACATGTAAGTGCAGCCTTCAGGGTCCAATATAGCTGCTCCATCATTCCTTTATTTTCCGGATGGTAGTTGGTGCTTCTAATGTGTGACCGACCTCACAGTAATAATAGTTTAGGGAATAGTAATGATGCAAACAGTATGCTTCATCCTGCAGTAATTGTCTGGTTAACCTTGAATTGGGAAATCCTGCTTTTGGCCAATGCTTGGGCCACCATTATTATTGCAATATCCATAATTGGAGGGGAGCCTCCAGGCATAACATAAAATGGTCTACTACAGATAGCAAATAATATTAATTACCAGAAAAAGGTGGCATGCCCACCAGGTCCATATGCACATATAAGAAATGTGCTGTATGTGTAATTATGGGGCTGAAGGGGTGCTGACACATGCCTGACCATCTTGCATAGTTTGCATCTAGTACAAGCTTGGTTCATTTTTCAGCAGTGTTTCTTCATTCCTGGCTAGACTACCTTCTTTTTTAACAACTTAACCATGGCCCATATTTGAGGTGAGATAAATTATGGAATGCTTAAAAAACTGGCCACCAGAATTGTTGTGATATGAAAACTTGCAGCAGGTTAATTTGTTTCACACCATAATGAAACATTAAGCTGTGGCACACACATTTTTGACAAAACAAGGCTGGTCTGTTACTACTCTAGCACTGAATGTAGTTCTGGGTCCTTAGATTGCTCTCTCATGAGAGTCCTTTCAGGCTAGCACAGTGTCAGGAGAGGAAGTTGGCTGACACATTACTTTTTCCACTGATGTGACATACGTCTGTCATGACTTGCAAAATGTATTCAGTATGCCTGCACTGCTTGGTGATCTATGAGTTTCCTTGGAGAAGGATGTGAGAGGAGCATGATCCATGCAAATGGTGAAGTGTTTACTTTCTGTTTGGTCTTGGAAATGTTTTATCATGGCATATATAGCATGCAGTTCTCTATCAGTGGTGTTACATTTTTGCTGTGCCACTGAGTGACTTAATCTTGTTTTGTGTCCACCATTAGGGTCATAGATGCATTGTGACATGATGAGCAAGAAGCAATGCGTTTGCTCAGAGTTGAATGCCATCAACTGCTCTGGACTCCATTTCACTTTACTGTTCCCTGCTGTATACTTTCCTTTTAATAATTCTATGGATGGTGCCAACAATAATGAAATGCCACAAGTCTCTATAAGTTTTTGATAGTGACAAAAGTCAAATATAGCCTAGCTTTTCTGGCAAAGGAGCGATGCCATTAGAGGACACGAAGCCTAGAAATTTGACACTGTGTTTACCTAATACAAATTCCTCCCTGTTTATGACCACTCCAAATAGGCTGAGACATTTGAATAGTTGCCAAAGGTGTTCCTTGTGTTCTGGTAACTTCATTCATGTAACAGAAAAAAAACTAAAGACCCTAAAAGAACCTAGTGCATAAACCACACCCACATCTGTGCTGCATTTTTTAAACAGTTCGGCACGAAATGGTATTCATAAAGGCCGAATGCAATAGTGATTTCAGTCTTCTTTATGTCTGTGGGCACAAATGGTATTGTAAATATGCTTTGGTGCAATGGATGATGCGGAAAACTTTTTCCACTGGTATTAAATTGTGAAAGTCCATCACGTGAGGTATAGCATACATGTCCATTACCATTCTGGTATTCAGTATGTGGTAATGACCTCAAAGGCACCAAGTGTTGTCACACTGCATGTAAAAATGATGCCCATTGGCTTTCCGAAGGTACCGTTACTCTTTCTTGAATTTGTTTATCGATATCCTCTCTAGTCGCAGTGAACTTTTCCAGCTTTAGGTATCACAGTTCAGCCACCACTGGAGGTCTGGGCAATGTGCAAACGAAGTATATCATATTATGACTGCTCTTGTTGTTTGCTTGTTTCACTGATGCAATATAAAGAAATTCATCAATAATGTTATCAATATTTCTGTTGTACTGTGGTGGCACTAAGACTGCTGTAGGCAGAAGTGTACTGTTGTGTAGGTCAACCACGAGTTGTAAGTGATGCAAAAACTCTGCACCCAAAATGGGTTCACTAAAATTTGCCACAATAAATGTCAACAGAAACTGTCTCTTCAAACTGATGTTTAATGACGTTTCCTTTTTTCCATATTGCCAGCTGTTAATATTTCTGATCTCACTGCACGATTTGTTTTGAAATAATTTTCTGGTAACACACTGAGGTTAGAACCAGTGTTGACCAAAAAAGGAGTTCCTGATACCTCGTCTACTAGAAAAGCCTCTGTGAATTTTCAAATTATTTTGTAAAATTTTGTAGCTGTTGGCACCAAGTGTCTGGGACATCTGAATTTGTCTAGAATTCCAGGTGCATCTCCTCAAAGAGCAGGTCTTCATAAACTGGTATGAAATTTCTGCAGTCGCATCTCATTTTTATCATATTGGCACCCATCATGGACTGGAACTTTGTCAAGTGTCTATGGGCCATATCTTGCACAGAGCAGATAGCTGATGCTCTAGCTTGTGCTGCAGTGAAGTCTGACAACTCATCAGTGTCTGTGAAAGTTGGAGGCAATTGTGACTTGAGCCAATTAGTTGCAGTTGTTCGAAAGGAAGGGAGATTGGGTGACAGCCCAGTCATGGGAATCTTCATTTAGTCTGCTCCTGAATGCACTCTGTGGGCATTGGGGCATTGACAGTTTTGGGCCTTATCCGAAAAACTGAGGCAGTAGATGTGACAGGGGAATAAAAGGATGAGCAACATTTATGAGCAGGAGAACAGCGCACCTTAGTGGCATTTTGTGAGTTTCGAGGAACCACACATTTTTCTGCCTTAACTCAATAACATTGATGATACCAGCACCAATAGGATTTATCCATACTTATCCTGTTTGTTAAACATACAGTGCCATCTGCTTTATATTTTCTTAGTGGAACATTGTGCTTTTTGTAGTGGTGAGCACTCTGACACTCCCTGCCAGCTGATCTGTAGCTGTTGCTGGTGCACTGCTCAGGATGCTTGATCCAGGGCCATTGCTTGGCTCCACCCCTAGCATTCACAATTCTGGGCTGTCTGCTACAGCAATGCCAACATTAAACTGAACACAATCTGCATTGGCTTCTATCTTATCTGCTGATGTGGTGAGAGACAATTCGGTATCTGCAGCCAGAACAATCCACATATTTGTTGGAAGCCTTATTAGCCACGGCATCTGCAACAAATTTTCTGGTAATAGATCAGAACTTGCTAATGATCTAAGCTCTTATAATAGTTGCTTGGGGATCTATTTCCTAAGCAGCCATCTGTTAACCATTGCAGCCTTGTTTCAGGCATTGGCATGAAATGTTTTATAAGGCATGTTTTTAAAGTGGTGTGACTGTGCATGTGCAAGATTCCTCTTCCAGGACTGTCGGAGTTTTGTTCAGATGAGCAATAACACAGTGAAAGTGATCTGTATCATTACTAATGCCTTGTTAGATGAAGATGCTTTTAGCCTGAGCAAACCGCAGCCCAGGTCTCGTAGTACAGAACGCTGGCAATTTAACGTGATTTGCTGTTCTACCATGTATTGGAGATGCTGGTTGTTTATTCTGTTGCTTTCTTTTAGGTTATTCATACTTTATGTTCTTGCTTGGAGTCACCACTGTAGGATTTTTGTTGGTACAGCCACGAAAGAAAAAAGAAGAAACACTAAATGAATTGCATACACACCTAAACAGCATCTTAAAAACAAGAGAGAACACAGCAGATAAGCATAGCAGAAATCCAAAAGGAGTTTTTATCCATGTGGGAACAAATTCACTTCGAAACAACAGTGAGGAAGAAATTGTAAAACACACAAGAAACCTCATCCGACTGGCCAGAAGACTCTACCCGAATTACAGAATAACAATAACTGGCATTGTGCACAGAAGATTGGTGAGTGACAGCTATGTGCAGAAAATAAACGGCAATATTAAAGAACAGTGCAATAAACTAGGAGTCGTTTTCATTGATCCCAACAAATTTCTAAGTGCAAAGTGTCTTGCCAAAGATGGTCTACATCCGAATAGGTTGGGCTCAAAAATATTCAGTAAGATGTTCGTAGATATTTGCCAGATCATAAAAAATAAAGGAAACTCATAAGTAGTTATGGGGGTGAAAAAACTTGTGTAGCATTAAGAAAGACAGAACCAAACCATTATCTGGCAGGAAATGTGCTAAAGCCTGTAAGTGATAGTCAAAGTAGGTATGTTATCCACTGGAATATAAATGGTTTAAACATTGATGCTTCTAACAATAAAAGCTCCAAAATAGATGAATTGGAAATCATTCTGTCAGAATGTGCAAGTATTAAAGTTGTTTGTTTAAATGAGCACTGGTTTACTGAAGACACAATTAAAATTCTAAACAAAATAGAGAACTTCGGATTAGCAAGTAGCTTTGGCAGAAGAAACAAGTCACGTGGAGGCTCATGTATACTTCTACACAGTGGTATAAATTATGAGACCAGAAACTGTTTTAATTATTTAAATGAAGAATGTGTGTTCGAGAGCTGTTGTGTAGAAATAGTGGACTCACTAGCAAATGTTATAATAATCTCAATATACAGAATTCCAGGGACGTCAACAAGACAACTATTCTTATCTAAGCTTCAGATTATGTTAGAAGACCTTTGCAGAGAAAAAAAGAAGAAAGTTGTAATAGCTGCTGATTTTATTATTGATATCACATGTGATAGTAGCCATGTGTCAAGTTTCACTGATTCAGTAAAGAAATATGGTTTCAAATTGAATTTGTTTGAATCTACCAGAGACAATGGGAAATCAGCAACATGCATTGACAATGTTCTAACTAATTATGTGTATGAAGATGTGTATAAATTTTGTCTAGATCTAGGTATTTCAGATCATTGTGCATTGTGCATTGTTCATTGAGCTGCCACAGACAGACAGGAACATTTCACGTATGAGAACCCATATGAGGAGGAACTTTAGCAAAGAAAACTTGCCAACATTTAGTGAGAAGCTAAGAGATAAAACATGGCCTTTTGACTATTGTAACTCAAGTGACAAAAACTTTGAGAAATTCCTAAACAGTTTTCTTGGAGACTTTAATGAAACGTTTCCACCTAGACTCTGCAGCAGTAAAATAACAAATACAGTAAAGTGGATTACCCAGGGCATAAAAATTTCCAGTGTAAGGAAAACGCAACTGCACAGAGAATTAAAATATAATAAAGATATTGATTTCATTAAATATGTTAGACTGTATAAAACCATATTTAAAAGAATTGTCAAGGCAGCACAACAACTGGCAAATAACAGGCTAATTTTAAATTGTAAAAATAAGACAAAGGCTATGTGGTCTGTCATTAAATCTGAGTTAGGTGTTAAATCCTGTAACCAAAAAATTTCAAAAGTTGACATTGAAGGAAATACTATTGTAAATCCAACTCAAATACCAGAGTACTTTAATGAATTATTTATAAATGTATCAAATTCTGATGTTGATATAACAGATTATCACAACAAAGCAAATCCCTTTGGCCAAGGCGAAAACTCTGAAAACTTTGCAAAATTCGCAAAAGTTTCTGTGGAGGATATAGAAAATGCTATTCTAATATTAAGAAACAAAAAAATCTGCAGGTTGGGATGGAATACCCACCAAAGTTATTAAAGTGGTACACAATAGAATTGCAAACCCACTGGATCAGATAATAAATCAATGTTTCGAAAAGGGCTGTTTCCAGAGGTACTGAAATATGCTGAAGTCAAACCAATCTTCAAGAAGGGACCAAGAGAGATCATGGGAAATTATTGTCCTATCTCAATTCTCCCAGTCTTATCTAAAATATTTGAAAAACTTGCTGTTGCACAAATCCAAAACTTCATTCGAAAATTTTCTGTTATTCTAAACAATCAATTTGGTTTTCATCAGGGTAGAAACACCATTGATGCAGTAAACAGTTTCATTGAGAAAATAAGCACATCATTAGACAAGAAAAATAAGGTGGCAGGAATTTTCTGCGACCTCACAAAGGCGTTTGATTCCGTAAACCACGCATTGCCTGTTTACAAACTTGAAAAGTATGGCATTAGCGGCAGTGCTCTGCAATGGCTTAAATCCTACTTATCCAAGAGAAAGCAAAGAGTTAGCATTTCTTCAAATGGCACATATTATTTTTCTGACTGGAAAAAAATATCTCAGTGTGTTCCACATGGCTCCATATTAGGTCCAGTCCTATTTCTCTTTTATGTTAATGACTTACCATTAAAATCAGCTCCCCATCAGTTCTGTTCGCAGATGATACTTCTGTTTTAATTGAAGATCAGGACTCGGAAAAAATTCCCAAATCTGTGATCAGTACCCTCAGTGCCTTAGAAACTTGGTTTCAGCTAAATGGGGTGAACCTAAACATATCTAAGACTCACGTGATGCAGTTCAGAACCAAACAGTCAAAATGTGAGCAGATTAAGATTGTACACAGCAATCAAGGTATAGAAGAAATTGACTCGGTCAAATTCTTAGGTTTAAATATAGATAAAAATTTGAGCTGGCAGGCACACATTGAATATGTGCAAACAAACTGAGCAGCTTTGCATTTGCAATGCAAATATTGTCAACTGCAACTGACATGGATACACGAAAAGTAGCATATACAAGCTACTTCGAATCGATTATTAGGTATGGTATTGTTTTTTGGGGTAACTCTATAAACATAGTGCGGATACTAAAAATACAGAAAAAAATCATACAAAATATGTGCACTGCAAATCACAAAGAACCATGTCGACCATTATTTAGAAAACTTAAAATATTGACTCTGCCACCCTTATACATATGAGATTATTATATTTTTGTACACCAGACATGAATTATTTGAGGGAAACCATTTTGTCCATTCACATGATATCAGGAACAAAGAAAATGTTATGCTCCCCACCCACTGCCTCAGACTGTATGCCCTGGGACCTCAATACGCGGGAATGAAAATTTGTAATAAATTGAAAGGGAACAAGTTGATGCAGATGAATTTAGGTTCACTTAAAAGAAAGCTATATGAGGTACTGACACTGAAGTGTTATTACTTAGTGGATGAATTCATGTGGGCCAAACTGGAAATTTGAGCTGGGTACAATGTATTATCCTTATAATGTTGTTATTTATTATAGTGAATTATTTATTAATGTAAAAATCATTGTAATTTTTTTACGAATTTTTGACATGTCTCCTGTATGCAAACCAAACGGATTGCAAATGTACGTCATGAGATGAATAAAACACAATTCACAAAATAGGTACCCACCATTCAGGATATATGCATTAAATTCACTTTATTTTCACACCACAAAATAGCTAGTAGCACAGAAGGAACATAAACGTCCCAACAGAACAATGATAACAATACAAAAATATTTCACACACATTTAGTCAGTAGCCTGTTAGTGGCATATCGGTCAAGCCTCAGGTTGTTATAAATGTGCACAAGAGCCAGTTGATCTGATCTAGAAAATCCAAGATGATAGTGTAGAAATTAGAAATAGGACTGATTGCTATTCCCCATGTGGTGGAGGCAATGAGGGGTGAGGAAGCTGATACCTTAGGGAAAAGCTTCAGCTTCCTCAGTTTCATTATATAGCTGATTTTTGTCAGCTATTAGTTCTATTTGGTATGGGTCCCACACAGTTGAGCAAAATCAGAGGATGGGTCACACGAGTGATTTGCAGTAATCTTCTTTGTAGACTAATTGTGTTTCCGTAGTATTCTACCAGTAAACCAAAGCCTGCCATCTGCTTTACCTATGACTGAACCTATTTGAGAGTTAATTTCACATCCTTTCGAAGTGTTACCACTCAGGTTGAGTTGACTGATTTCAAGTGTGACTTGCTGATTTTATAGTCATAGGATACAAAGTTTTTACATTTTGTGAAGTGCACAGTTTTACATTTCCGAACATTTAAAGCAATCAGTGCACCACTTTCAATTTTATCAAGATCTGACTGAATATTTGCACAGCTTCTTTCGGACAATACTGCATTATATATAACTGCATCATCTTTGAAAAGTCTGAGGGTACCACTAATATTGTTCACAATGCCATTAATATACAACACGAACAATGAGCAACCCAACGCACTTCTCGATAGACACCTGAAGTTACTTCTATATTTGTTGTTGACTTTCCATCTTATATTACATGTTGTATCCTCTGTTCAGAGAAATCCACATTACAGTTACAAATTTTACTTACTTTCCCATACAATTATACTTTCGATAAAAAGTTTAGGTATGGTACTTTCCAGAAATCGAGAGATACTGCATCTACCTGACTGCCTTGACCTAAGGCTCTCATTGTGTCATGTGGGAAAAATGGGAGTTGAGTTTCACATAGTGAATGTTTTTCGAATACATGCTGGGTAGTATGGAGGAGATAATTCTGCTAGAGATACTTCATCACCTGTGTGGTCCGAATATGTTCCAAGTATTTTGGATGGTTGTTTTTGTTGATCACTTCTTGAAGATGGGTGTGACCTGTGCTTTCTTCCAACCTCTAGGCATAAGTTTTTGTTGAAGAGGCCTTCAGTATATTATTGTTACATAAAGGGCTAACTCAGCTACAAATTTGCTATAGAATTTGATAGGAATTCCATCAGACCCTAGAGCTTTGTTTAATTTAAATGATTTCAGCTGGTCCTCAAAGTCACTGGAACTAGTATCTGTGTCACTTATCTTTGCAGTGAAGAGAATTAAATTGGGGTAATACTTGTGGGTTTTTCGTCATAAAGCAACATTTGGAAACTGAGTTAAGTGTTTCTGCTTTTTCTTTGCTACCCTCAATTTCAGTTCCTCTCATATCTGTGAATGACTGGTCACTAACTTAAGTGCCAGTAACAGGCTTTATATACAAACAGGATATCTTTGGTTTTGTGAAAGATCTCTCAATAATATTTTACTACACTAATCATATGTTGATTTCATTTTAACTTGTATCCAGTTGTACCCCAAGGAATGTTACACGGCGTGCTCGATTCAGTGTATGGCCAATAGTGCCTACTTCTCTTGGTACTAGGTAACTATTGCTTGTTTGGAACTGTGTTAACTAATTCTAAGTACTTAGGGAGTAAAATATGATAGCAAATTGGATTGATATCTTTTCGTGAGAGGGGTAGTTAGCAATTCAGACGTAGTCCTCTTCCATAGATGAGAATCTTGAAGGAATTGCTGAAGAAGCTGAAGCAAAGGGCATATTGTTCCTTGGTAGGGTCTCACCTGGGGTACTTAAGTTCTGTGTGGGAACCGTACCAGTTGTATCTGTTTTCAGACTTGCAGTGGGTAGAATGAAGGGTAGCAAGACTAGTCAAGAGAAATTTTGACCAGTGCAATACCTTCACTGCCACTACAAAATAGCTGTAATGAAACTCACAGGAAAGTGGCTGTTACAGGTTACAGCATGTATAACTTTAATCTGGAGGAGAGGCCAGAGGTTAGACCATTCCCATAAAATGCACATAGTACACTGCAACAAGTCTGTGGACAGAATTTATTTCCTAGGTAATGGAGAAAGGGATTTGCTGCGAGAGGGCTTAGATCTTTGGACTAAGGTGCTGTAGTGTTTTAGGAAAAGGCTAGAACTGGAAGTACTGAGGGATTAAATTAGTTTCAGTGATCATATATATCAGTATAATCTGTGTAACTAAAAATTTATGTAACAATGAAAACTATAGATTATTGACAAAATAACTTAACTGGATCGATAAAAAAATCTTCTCACCAAGTGGAGGGCAGAACACACACATAAGACGATTACAGCTGCCAAGCTTTTGGTGCCAGTGCCTCCTTCTTCAGGCAGAAGGGTTGAAGGGGAAGGAAGAAGGGGGTGAAGGAGAAGGGGTAGATTTTGAGAAAGTCAACCAGAACCGCAGGTCAGGGAAGGCTTACCACACAGAATGAGAAGGAAAGTTAATTACAGTAATAATAATAATAATAATAATAATAATAAATTACAAGCATTGGCCAAACGACTTAGAAGATACAAAAAAAGTGAAAATAGAAGGAAACAAAACCAAACATTCAACACAAACCAAAAGAGATTTTACCAAACAATAGAATATTTCCGGAGGTAAAATAGTCCCCCATTCGGATCTCCGGGCGGGGACTACTCGAGGATGTCGTTATCAGGAGAAAGAAAACTGGCGTTCTACGGATCGGAGCGTGGAATGTCAGATCCCTTAATCAGGCAGGTAGGTTAGAAAATTTGAAAAGGGAAATGGATAGGTTAAAGTTAGATATAGTGGGAATTAGTGAAGTTCGGTGGCAGGAGCAACAAGACTTCTGGTCAGGTGACTACAGGGTTATAAACACAAAGTCAAATAGGGGTAATGCAGGAGTAGGTTTAATAATGAATAGGAAAATAGGAATGTGGGTAAGCTACTACAAACAGCATAGTGAACGCATTATTGTGGCCAAGATAGATACGAAGCCCACACCTACTACAGTAGTACAAGTTTATATGCCAACTAGCTCTGCAGATGATGAAGTAATTGAAGAAATGTATGATGAAATAAAAGAAATTATTCGGATAGTGAAGGGAGATGAAAATTTAATAGTCATGGGTGACTGGAATTCGAGTGTAGGAAAAGGGAGAGAAGAAAACGTAGTAGGTGAACATGGATTGGGGGTAAGAAATGAAAGAGGAAGCCGCCTGGTAGTGTTTTGCACAGAGCACAACTTAATCATAGCTAACACTTGGTTTAAGAATCATGATAGAAGGTTGTATACATGCAAGAACCCAGGAGATACTAAAAGGTATCAGATAGATTATATAATGGTAAGACAGAGATTTAGGAACCAGGTTTTAAATTGTAAGACATTTCCAGGGGCAGATGTGGACTCTGATCACAATCTATTGGTTATGACCTGTAGATTAAAACTGAAGAAACTGCAAAAAGGTGGGAATTTAAGGAGATGGGACCTGGATAAACTGAAAGAACCAGAGGTTGTACAGAGTTTCAGGGAGAGCATAAGGGAACAATTGACAGGAGTGGGGGAAAGAAATACAGTAGAAGAAGAATGGGTAGCTTTGAGGGATGAAGTAGTGAAGGCAGCAAAGAATCAAGTAGGTAAAAAGAAGAGGGCTAGTAGAAATCCTTGGGTAACAGAAGAAATATTGAATTTAATTGATGAAAGGAGAAAATATAAAAATGCAGTAAATGAAGCAGGCAAAAAGGAATACAAACGTCTCAAAAATGAGATCGACAGGAAGTGCAAAATGGCTAAGCAGGGATGGCTAGAGGACAAATGTAAGGATGTAGAGGCTTATCTCACTAGGGGTAAGATAGATACTGCCTACAGGAAAATTAAAGAGACCTTTGGAGAAACGAGAACCACTTGCATGAACATCAAGAGCTCAGATGGAAACCCAGTCCTAAGCAAAGAAGGGAAAGCAGAAAGATGGAAGGAGTATATAGAGGGTCTATACAAGGGCGATGTACTTGAGGACAATATTATGGAAATGGAAGAGGATGTAGAGGAAGATGAAATGGGAGATGCGATACTGCGTGAAGAGTTTGACAGAGCACTGAAAGAGTCGAAACAAGGCCCCCGGAGTAGACAACATTCCATTGGAACTACTGACGGCCTTGGGAGACCCAGTCCTGACAAAACTCTACCATCTGGTGAGCAAGATGTATGAAACAGGCGAAATACCCTCAGACTTCAAGAAGAATATAATAATTCCAATCCCAAAGAAAGCAGGTGTTGACAGATGTGAGAATTACCGAACAATCAGTTTAATAAGCCACAGCTGCAAAATACTAACACGAATTCTTTACAGACGAATGGAAAAGCTAGTGGAAGCCGACCTCGGGGAAGATCAGTTTGGATTCCGTAGAAATACTGGAACACGTGAGGCAATACTGACCTTATGACTTATCTTAGAAGAAAGATGAAGGAAAGGCAAACCTACGTTTCTAGCATTTGTAGACTTAGAGAAAGCTTTTGACAATGTTCACTGGAATACTCTCTTTCAAATTCTAAAGGTAGCAGGGGTAAAATACAGGGAGCGAAAGGCTATTTACAATTTGTATAGAAACCAGATGGCAGTTATAAGCGTCGAGGGACATGAAAGGGAAGCAGTGGTTGGGAAGGGAGTAAGACAGGGTTGTAGCTTCTCCCCGATGTTATTCAATCTGTATATTGAGCAAGCAGTAAAGGAAACAAAAGATAAATTCGGAGTAGGTATTAAAATACATGGAGAAGAAATAAAAACTTTGAGGTTCGCCGATGACATTGTAATTCTGTCAGAGACAGCAAAGGACTTGGAAGAGCAGTTGAACGGAATGGATGGTGTCTTGAAGGGAGGATATAAGATGAACATCAACAAAAGCAAAACGAGGATAATGGAATGTAGTCGAATTAAGTCGGGTGATGCTGAGGGAATTAGATTAGGAAATGAGACACTTAAAGTAGTAAAGGAGTTTTGCTATTTGGGGAGCAAAATAACTGATGATGGTCGAAGTAGAGAGGATATAAAATGTAGACTGGCAGTGGCAAGGAAAGCGTTTCTGAAGAAGAGAAATTTGTTAACATTGAGTATAGATTTAAGTGTCAGGAAGTCATTTCTGAAAGTATTTTTATGGAGTGTAGCTATGTATGGAAGTGAAACATGGACGGTAAATAGTTTAGACAAGAAGAGAATATAAGGTTTTGAAATGTGGTGCTACAGAAGAATGCTGAAGATTAGATGGGTAGATCACATAACTAATGAGGAAGTATTGAATAGGATTGGGGAGAAGAGGAGTTTGTGGCACAACTTGACCAGAAGAAGGGATCGGTTGGTAGGACATATTCTGAGGCATCAAGGGATCACCAATTTAGTATTGGAGGGCAGCGTGGAGGGTAAAAATCGTAGGGGGAGACCAAGAGATGAATACACTAAGCAGATTCAGAAGGATGTAGGTTGCAGTAGGTACTGGGAGATGAAGAAGCTTGCACAGGATAGAATAGCATGGAGAGCTGCATCAAACCAGTCTCAGGACTGAAGACCACAACAACAACAACAGATAACACACACATTAAAATAGACAATCCACCAAACATAACAGACATGGAACACTTCTGGAGCAACATATGGTCAAACCCGGTACAACATAACAGGCATGCACAGTGGATACAAGCAGAAACAGACTCATACAAGATGATGCCACAAATGCCTGAAGTGATAATTTTGCAACATGAAGTCACCCGAGCAATTAATTCTATGCACAATTGGAAAGCCCCAGGAAATGATAAAATAGCAAATGTCTGGCTAAAGAAGTTCACCTCAACACATTCACATCTAACTAAATTATTTAACAGTTACATTGCAGACCCATACACATTCCCTGTTACACTTACACATGGAATAACCTATATGAAACCTAAAGATCAAGCAGACACAGCAAACCCAGCAAAATATCACCCCATAACATGCCTACCAACAATAATCAAAATATTAACTTCAGTCATTACACAGAAATTAATGACACATACAACTCAGAACAAAATTATAAATGAAGAACAAAAAGGCTGCTGCAAAGGAGCACGAGGATGTAAAGAGCAACTGATAATAGATCCAGAGGTAACATATCAAGCTAAAACTAAACAAAGGTCGCTACACTATGCATACATTGATTACCAAAAAGCTTTTGATAGTGTACCCCACTCATGGTTACTACAGGTATTGGAAATATACAAAGTAGATCCTAAATTGATACAGTTCCTAAACATAGTTATGAAAAACTGGAAAACCACACTTAATATCAAAACAAACTCTAATAATATGATACCACAACCAATACAGATTAAGCGTGGAATATACCAAGGAGACTCATTAAGTCCTTTCTGGTTCTGTCTTGCTCTGAACCCACTATCCAACATGCTTAATAATACAAATTACGGATATAATATTACTGGAACATACCCACACAAAATCACACATTTCCTATACATGGATGATCTAAAACTACTGGCAGCAACCAATCAACAACTAAACCAATTACTAAAGATAACAGAAGTATTCAGCAATGATATAAATATGGCTTTTGGAACAGACAAATGTAAGAAAAATAGCATAGTCAAGGGAAAACACACTAAACAAGAAGATTACATATTGAATAACCACAGTGACTCCATAGAAGCGATGGAAAAAACAGATGGCTATAAATATCTAGGATACAGACAAAAAATAGGAATAGATAATACAAATATTAAAGAAGAACTAAAAGAAAAATATAGACAAAGACTAACAAAAATACTGAAAACGGAATTGACAGCAAGAAACAAGACAAAAGCTATAAATACTTATGCTATAGCAATATTGACTTACTCATTTGGAGTAGTGAAATGGAGTAACACAGACCTAGAAGCACTCAATACACTTACACGTTCACAATGCCACAAATATAGAATACATCACATACATTCAGCAACAGAAAGATTCACATTAAGCAGAAAGGAAGGAGGAAGGGGATTTATCGACATAAAAAACCTACATTATGGACAGGTAGACAATTTAAGAAAATTCTTTCTAGAACGAGCAGAAACTAACAAAATACACAAAGCAATCACTCATATAAATACATCGGCTACACCACTGCAATTTCATAACCACTTCTACAACCCTTTAGATCACATATCATCAACAGATATGAAGAAAGTAAATTGGAAAAAGAAAACACTACATGGCAAGCACCCGTATCATCTAACACAGCCACACATCGATCAAGACGCATCCAACACATGGCTAAGAAAAGGCAATATATACAGTGAGACGGAAGGAATCATGATTGCAATACAGGATCAAACAATAAACGCCAGATATTACAGCAAGCATATTATTAAAGATCCCAACACCACAACAGATAAATGCAGACATCATACTCACCAATAAAAAGAAGAAAGTAACACAACTAATCGATATATCCGTACCCAATACAACAAATATACAAAAGAAAACAGGAGAAAAAATTGAAAAATACATCCAACTGGCTGAGGAAGTCAAGGACATGTGGCATCAGGATAAAGTTGACATTATACCAATTATACTATCAACTACAGGAGTCATACCACACAATATCCACCAGTACATCAATGCAATACAGCTACATCCAAACTTATATATACAATTACAGAAATCCGTAATTATTGATACATGTTCAATTACCCGAAAGTTCCTAAATGCAATATAACATATACCATACATTTAAAAGGAAGTGACGCTTGATCAAGGTCCGCGTCACTTTCTATTTTTAACCAGACTTAACATCTGAAAAATAAAGAAATAATAATAATAATAATAATAATAATAATAATAATAATAATAATAAACCCATTGGAGTCCCAGGAAAAGAATAGGCCTCCGGTATGTTCTGCCAGTCGTAAAAGGCTACAAAAAGAACAAACCACTAATAGGGCTAACCCCCCTTTTAGTGTGATTAGTTGGTTCAGGACAGAACTAATGAAGCCTCGGACAAGCATTGTCATGGTCGGGGACGACGCTTGAACCCTATGCCCGTCCACAATGATAACGACACTGCTAGCCACATGGAAAATGATTTAAATACAAATAGAGGTGTTTTGCAGGATATGCTTCCTGCAACCACTCTAGAAGGAAAACAAAGGCAGAGGATGAGATGGTCAGATGAAGTTAACCGACATCTCATGTTCTGTTATTACCAAGCAACAAACTTAGGAACCAACACAACTGGATACAGATCACAAGTATACACAACATTTATTACCAGATATACAGAATTAAAATTTTTAACAGAACAATGACTCGCTGATCAGATCTGTGTAATAATCAAAAATAACAGGATACCCCAGTCTGGATTAGAAAACATCAAACAACAAGTACAACAAATACTGGAACAAAATAATGTGCAATCAGAAGAAGAACAAAATACAGTAATGGACTCAAACATCCCAGAGCAAACAAACCAACAAAGAACAACATGCATCAATTAAACAATCAGAGGAAACCGAAATCTTAAGACAGCCACCAGAACAAGCACAAATAGAACACGAAGTGACACACATGTTAGATATAGAAGAAAAATTTCAGCTGGCATATATAGAATACAAAGACACAAATACAGACATTAGACCATTCTTGCATAGACCCCCCCCCCCCCCACCCAAATAACCCAACAAGTCGAAACGACAATAACAACTATCAACACAATCATACACAACAAAATAAATGAAAATACAACTATGGAAGAGTTACAACTACTGGTTTATATAGGAGCACTCACTACACTAAATATACACACTAGGCAGAGATCAGAACAAACCAACACACAGAAGAAACCCACAAAACCAGCATGGCAACACAGGCTACAGATCAGAATAGAAAAACTGAGGAAAGACATCGGACAGCTAACACAATTTATAAGAAATGAAATATCAGACAAAAAATGAAAAAGGTTAGGTAAAATCTCACAACTAGAAGTGATAGAGCAATTAAATGAAAAGAAGCAGAAATTACAAGCATTGGGCAAACGACTTAGAAGATACAAAAAAAGTGAAAATAGAAGGAAACAAAACCAAACATTCAACACAAACCAAAAGAAATTTTATCAGACAATAGATAACACACACATTAAAATAGACAATCCACCAAACATAACAGACATGGAACACTTCTGCAGCAACATATGGTCAAACCCGGTACAACATAACAGACATGCATGGTGGATACAAGCAGAAACAGACACATACAAGATGATAACACAACTGAAGTGATAATTTTGCAACATGAAGTCACCCAAGAAATTAATTCTACGCACAATTGGAAAGCCCCTGGAAATGATAAAATAGCAAATTTCTGGCTAAAGAAGTTCACCTCAACATATTCACATCTAACTAAATTATTTAACATGAATATAATAGAGGGAAACATTCCACATGGGAAAAATATATCTGAGAATGTCTGCTTGTGTCTGTGTATGTGCGGATGGATATGTGTGTGTGTGCGAGTGTATACCCATCCTTTTTTCCCCCTAAGGTAAGTCTTTCCGCTCCCGGGATTGGAAAGACTCCTTACCCTCTCCCTTAAAACCCACATCCTTTCGTCTTACCCTCTCCTTCCCTCTTTCCTGACGAAGCAGCCATTGGTTGCGAAAGCTAGAATTTTGTGTGTATTTTTGTGTTTGTTTTGTGTGTCTATTGACCTGCCAGCCCTTTTGTTTGGTAAGTCTCATCATCTTAGATATAAATTATGTAACAGTTACATTACAGACCCATACACAGCCCCTGATACACTTACACAAGGAATAACTTATCTGAAACCTAAAGATCAAGCAGATACAGCAAACCCAGCAAAATATACAAAATACACTCCTGGAAATTGAAATAAGAACACCGCGAATTCATTGTCCCAGGAAGGGGAAACTTTATTGACACATTCCTGGGGTCAGATACATCACATGATCACACTGACAGAACCACAGGCACATAGACACAGGCAACAGAGCATGCACAATGTCGGCACTAGTACAGTGTATATCCACCTTTCGCAGCAATGCAGGCTGCTATTCTCCCATGGAGACGATCGTAGAGATGCTGGATGTAGTCCTATGGAACGGCTTGCCATGCCATTTCCACCTGGCGCCTCAGTTGGACCAGCGTTCGTGCTGGACGTGCAGACCGCGTGAGACGACGCTTCATCCAGTCCCAAACATGCTCAATGGGGGACAGATCCGGAGATCTTGCTGGCCAGGCTAGTTGACTTACACCTTCTAGAGCACGTTGGGTGGCACGGGATACATGCGGACGTGCATTGTCCTGTTGGAACAGCAAGTTCCCTTGCCGGTCTAGGAATGGTAGAACGATGGGTTCGATGACGGTTTGGATGTACCGTGCACTATTCAGTGTCCCCTCGACGATCACCAGTGGTGTACGGCCAGTGTAGGAGATCGCTCCCCACACCATGATGCCGGGTGTTGGCCCTGTGTGCCTCGGTCGTATGCAGTCCTGATTGTGGCGCTCACCTGCACGGCGCCAAACACGCATACGACCATCATTGGCACCAAGGCAGAAGCGACTCTCATCGCTGAAGACGACACGTCTCCATTCGTCCCTCCATTCACGCCTGTCGCGACACCACTGGAGGCGGGCTGCACGATGTTGGGGCGTGAGCGGAAGACGGCCTAACGGTGTGCGGGACCGTAGCCCAGCTTCATGGAGATGGTTGCGAATGGTCCTCGCCGATGCCCCAGGAGCAACAGTGTCCCTAATTTGCTGAGAAGTGGCGGTGCGGTCCCCTACTGCACTGCGTAGGATCCTACGGTCTTGGCGTGCATCCGTGCGTCGCTGCGGTCCGGTCCCAGGTCGACGGGCACGTGCACCTTCCGCCGACCACTGGTGACAACATCGATGTACTGTGGAGACCTCACGCCCCACGTGTTGAGCAATTCGGCGGTACGTCCACCCGGCCTCCCGCATGCCCACTATACGCCCTCGCTCAAAGTCCTTCAACTGCACATACGGTTCACGTCCACGCTGTCGCGGCATGCTACCAGTGTTAAAGACTGCGATGGAGCTCCGTATGCCACGGCAAACTGGCTGACACTGACGGCGGCGGTGCACAAATGCTGCGCAGCTAGCGCCATTTGACGGCCAACACCGCGGTTCCTGGTGTGTCCGCTGTGCCGTGTGTGTGATCATTGCTTGTACAGCCCTCTCGCAGTGTCCGGAGCAAGTATGGTGGGTCTGACACACCGGTGTCAATGTGTTCTTTTTTCCATTTCCAGGAGTGTATTAACTTCAGTCATTACACAGAAATTAATGACACATACAACACAGAACAAAATTATAAATGAAGAACAAAAAGGCTGCTGCAAAGGAGCACGAGGATGTAAAGAGCAACTGATACTAGATGCAGAGGTGACATATCAAGCTAAAACTAAACAAAGGTCGCTACACTATGCATACATTGATTACCAAAAAGCTTTTGCTGGGGACCCCACTCATGGTTACTACAGATATTGGAAATATACATAGTAGATCCTAAATTGATACAGTTCCTAAACATAGTTATGAAAAATTGAAAACCCACACTTAATATCCAAACAAATTCAAATAATATCACATCACAGCCAATACAGATTAGGTGTGGAATATACCAAGGAGACTCATTAAGTCCTTTTTGGTTCTGCCTTGCTCTGAACCCACTATCCAACATGCTAAATAATACAAATTATGGATGTAATATTACTGGAACATACCCACACAAAATCACACATTTGCTATACATGGATGACCTATAACTATTGGCAGCAACAAATCAGCAACTCAACCAATTACTAAAGAAAACAGAAGTATTCAACAATGATATAAATATGGCTTTTGGAACAGATAAATGTAAGAAAAATAGCATAGTCAAGGGAAAACACACTAAACAAGAAGATTACTTATTGAATAACCACAGTGACTCCATAGAAGCGATGGAAAAAACAGATGGCTATAAATATCTAGGATACAGACAAAAAATAGGAATAGATAATACAAATATTAAAGAAGAACTAAAAGAAAAATATAGACAAAGACTAACAAAAATACTGAAAACGGAATTGACAGCAAGAAACAAGACAAAAGCTATAAATACTTATGCTATAGCAATATTGACTTACTCATTTGGAGTAGTGAAATGGAATAACACAGACCTAGAAGCACTCAATACACTTACTCGATCACAATGCCACAAATATAGAATACATCACACAAATTCAGCAACAGAAAGATTCACATTAAGCAGAAAGGAAGGAGGAAGGGGATTTATCGACATAAAAAACCTACATTATGGACAGGTAGACAATTTAAGAAAATTCTTTCTAGAACGAGCAGAAACTAGCAAAATACACAAAGCAATCACTCATATAAATATATCAGCTACACCATTGCAATTTCATAACCACTTCTACAACCCTTTAGATCACATAACATCAACAGATATGAAGAAAGTGAATTGGAAAAAGAAAACACTACATGGCAAGCACCCATATCATCTAACACAGCCACACATCGATCAAAACGCATCCAACACATGGCTGAGAAAAGGCAATATATACAGTGAGATGGAAGGATTCATGATTGCAGTACAGGATCAAACAATAAACACCAGATATTACAGCAAGCATATTATTAAAGATCCCAATACCACAACATATAAATGCAGGCTTTGCAAACAACAAATAGAAACAGTAGATCACATCACAAGCAGATGGTCAATACTACCAAATACAGAATACACCAGAAGACATGACAATGTAGCAAAAATAATACATCAAAAACTTGCCATGCAACATAAGCTAATAAAACAACACGTTCCCACATACAAGTATGCACTGCAAAATGTACTGGAGAATGATGAATACAAATTATACTTGAACAGAACCATTATAACAGGTAAAACAACACCACATAACAAACCTGACATCATACTCACCAATAAAAAGTAGAAATTAACACAACTAATCGAAATATCCGTATCCAATACAACAAATATACAGAAGAAAACAGGAGAAGAAACTGAAAAATACATCCAACTGGCTGAGGAAGTCAAGGACATGTGGCATCAGGATAAAGTTGACATTATACCAATTATACTATCAACTACAGGAGTCATACCACACAATATCCACCAGTACATCAATGCAATACAGCTACACCCAAACGTATATATACAACTACAGAAATCTGTAATTATTGATACAGGTTCAATTACCCGAAAGTTCCTAAATGCAATGTGACATATACCGTACAGTTAAAAGGAAGTTACACTTGATCAAGGTCTGCGTCACTTTCCATTTTTAATCAGACATAACGTCTGAGAAAGGAAAGAAATAATAATTAATAATACAACAAATGAAATTCCATTGGGCCATATGTGAATGGAGTGGGACAAAGCCCTAATAACTGGTACAGTGGGAGGTACTCTTTTACCATGTAGCTTATAACTGTTTGCAGAGTATGGATGTAAGTTGTAGAAATAGATATAGACTGTTAAGTATTACAGAGAAATTACAACAAAGATTTCCAAGGACAGAAATAATACCTGAAAATAATTATGCACTCAGTACCATTATGTACAAACTTTGGAACATAAGGATGTTGTGAATGAAACTCACACATCACTAGTGTAACATTCTCTACAATATTTATTATTTGTTGTAAAAACAAGTTTTCAGCTGTTACACCATCATCAGATGGAAAGGTAAGTATGAGATGCAGTGAAATATTTGTTGGATCAAAGATTTTAAACTAATGCATCTATTAGTATCTCCATTCCAGAGATGAAAAATGCTAATGTTACAATTAAGAATCAAACAAGAGGGATTATTTCATTGTAAATGTGATGTAAGATTGTTTAACTGAGATAAAATATGTGACACATTAACTAATGAACTAGAGACAAATTACAACAGTTGTGGATAGAAGAAAAAATTGGACAAAAACTATGGTGGCATATCCTAAAGATGTGGCTGAACAAAATAATCTTGTCTTTAATAAGTCTTAAATTACAAACAAATAAGATGTATTAGTGATATTAAAAATTGAGCGAAGCAGCTGTGATTATACAAAGTAAGTTTTTAACACAATGAGAGAAATTATAGTGACTGAAATAAAGGAAATGGGGCATATGAGTGAGAGAGGTAATTTACAACATGGCCTGGATGGGATTTTCAGGAGTATCTGCAGTTAGAAGTGTCGAGTAAGAGAACTGTGTCTGGTCATTCAGTACTAAGCTTGGGTTGATAGACATGTGTTTATTAATTTCCTTTATTTAAAGATAGTTGATCTTCCTTCCTTTATGAATGTGATGTAATACTTCATGTTTCACCATGTGACTATGGCCTTCTTTAAGCAGTTGGTCTGCAAAAATAGTGTCTCCTTTTCTAAGTTTCCAGTTTCTGCACCATTTCTTAAAGCAGGTACATACTGCTCTGTCAGACTGATTTATATAGAATTTGCCATAATTTTGTATGATAATTGTAAAATAATCATGTTACTATTTATTACAATAGAGAATTTTTCAGAATTTGTCATTTTAGTCCATAAAATGAAATGTGCAAAAATGTTTTGAGTACAGGTACATTTTTTTGCATAAATCTTGCATTTAAAACCATTGCAAAGTCACCTAAGAGCATTCCCACACAATGAAAAATTTTTCTTCCTCTAGAAAAAATTCATGCTTGAAAGGGTTAAAGAAGACCATAGTTACTAGGTGAAACATGAAGTATTATGTCATATCCATAATGGAATCAATCAAATCTTAGTACTGAGTGACCAGACACAGTTCCCTTACTAGCCACTTCTAACTGCAGAGACTGCTCATAAGCCCATCCAGACCATGTTGTAAATTACTCCTTTTACTTACATGCCCCATTTTCCTTTATTTCAATTACTATAATTTCTCTTGTTGTGTTAAGTTTGTAATTTAAGACTTATTAAAGACAAGATTATTTTGTGCAGCCATATTTTGGAATATGTCACCAAAGTTCAATTATTTCCTTCTATGTACATCACATTTACAATTAAATAATCTCTCTTGTTTTATTCCTAATTCTAACCTTAACATTTTTCATCTCTGGAAATGGTGATACTCTGTAGATGCACTAATTTAAAGCCTTTGATCCAACAAAAATTTCACTTTACCACATATTTTCTTGGCACCTGATGATGGTGAAACATCCATAAACCAGTTCGTGTAACAGATAGTAAATATTGTAGAGTATTACTCTGGTGTTGTCTGTTTCATTCATAATGTGTAAAATATTCTACCAAGAACAAATGGAACAGTCAAATAATGCGAGCATAAAGTCAGTAAAACAGGACAAAAACTAAAAAATAAAAATGTCAGCAGGCCTAGATGACGTAGCAATCTGTGTAGATTAGATTAGATTAGATTAGATTAGATTAATACTTGTTCCAAAGATCATGAATATGACACTTCGTAATGATGTGGAACGTGTCAGGTTAATAAAAGATGTCTGTACAAGATATTACATTACACAAAATATTACATGACACTAATGTTTGAGTTGGTTTTTTTCCCCTCCCTTAATTTATATCTAAAAATTCAGCCAATGAGTAGAAGGAGTTGTCATCTAGAAATTCTTTTAATTTTTTTTAAAATGTTGATTGGCTATCTGTCAGGCTTTTGATGCTGTTTGGTAGGTGACCAAAGACTTTTGTGGCAGCATAATTTACCCCTTTCTGTGCCAAAGTCAGATTTAACCCTGCATGGTGAAGATCATCCTTTCTTCTGGTGCTATATCTATGCACACTGCTATTACTTTTGAACTGGGTTGGATTATTAACAACAAATTTCATAAGTGAATGTATATACTGTGAGGTCACTTTGAGGATCCCTAGATCCTTAAATAGATGTCTGCATGATGACCGTGGGTGGGCACCAGCAATTATTCTGATTACATGTTTTTGAGCAATGAATACTTTTCTACTGAACGATGAATTACCCCAGAATATGATGCCATACGAAAACAGTGAATGAAAGTAGGCATAGTAAGCTAATTTACTGAGATTCTTATCACTAAAATTTGCAATAACCCTAATAGCATACATAGCTGAACTCAGCAGACCATCAATGTGTTGCTTCCAGTTTAACCTCTCATCAATGGACACACCTAAAAATTTTGAAAATTTTACCTTAGCTACAGACTTCTGTTCAAAGTCTATATTTATTACTGGAGTTGTGCCGTTTACTGTACAGAACTGTATATACTTTGTTTTATCAAAATTTAAAGAGAGTCCATTTGCTGAGAACCACTTAATAATTTTGTGAAAAAACATCATTTACAATTACATCACTTAGTTCTTGGTTTTTGGGTGTTATTACTATACTTGTATCATCAGCAAAAAGAACTAACTTTGCATCTTCATCAATGTGGAATGGTAAGTCATTAATGTATATCAAGAACAGTAAAGAACCTAAGACCGAACCCTGTGGGACCCCGTACCTGATAGCCCCCCCAGTTTGAGTAATCAGCTGTTGTTTTAACATTACATGAACCACTTATTTCAACTTTCTGCATTCTTCCAGTTAAGTATAAATTAAACCATTTGTGCACTGCCCCCCTCAAACCATAATGATTTAGCTTATCTAAAAGAATGCCATGATTTACACAATCAAAGGCCTTTGAGAGATGACAAAAAATAACAATGGGTGATGCCCGGTTATTCAGAGCATTTAATATTTGATCAGTGAAAGTGTATATAGCATTTTCTGTTGAAAAGCCTTTCTGAAAACCAAACTGACATTTTGTTAGTATTTTAATTTTACAAATATGGGAGGCTACTCTTGAATACATTACTTTCTCAAAAATTTTTGATAGAGCTGTCAGAAAGAGATTAGGCGGTAGTTGTTGACATCCAACATATCCCCCTTTTTATGCAATGGTTTTACAATGGCATATTTCAGTCTATCGGGGAAAACACCCTGCTCCAAAGAGCTATTACATACGTGGCTGAGAATCCTACTTATCTGTGGGGAACAAGCTTTAAGTACCTTGCTGGAAATGCCATCAATTCCGTAAGAGCTTTTACTTTTCAGTGAGTTTATTATTTTACTGATTTCAGAGGGAGAGGTTGGTGGAAATACAGTTGTTTCAAACTGCACAGGTATGGCCTCTTGTATTAGTAGCCTTGCCTCTTCTAGTGAAGATCTAGATCCTATTTTCTCCACAACATTTAAAAAATGATTATTGAAAATATTTTCAATTTCTGATTGTTTGTTAGTACACTTGTCATTCAGTTTTATGGCACTAAAGTCTTCCTGTGGTCTTGGTTGCCCTGTTTCCCTTTCAATAATATTCCAAATTGCTTTAATTTTATTATCAGAGTTACTGATCTCAGGCATGATACACATGCTTCTGGACTTTTTAATAACTTTTCTTAGTACCGCACAATAGTTTTTATAATATTGAACAATTTCGGGGTCAGTACTCCCTCTTGCTGTTAGATACAGTTCTCTTTTACGGTTGCAAGATATTCTTATTCCTTTAGTTCGTCAAGGTTTTTTATATGTTTTCTTGGAATTATGTTTAACTATTTTCTTGGGAAAACAATTTTCAAATACCCTTAAAAATTTATCGTGAAATAAGTTATATTTTTTTAATGCGTTGACTACTATGAGGCTGCCGCTGGCCACAGCAGAGCCTCATGCCTGATGCCATCGTCTGTCGTGGCCTCGCTGTGAAACATTGACTACTAAGCACACAGTAGTCAATATGTTATGCGAGTCATTTGCATCAGGGGCCTCTCCAGATTATTTAAAACAGGAAATAGTTGTGTCTATGCCAAACAAAGGTAAGACAGAAGACACTGAAAACTATGGGCCAATTTCTCTGCTGTGATCATTCTCAAAAATAGTAGAATCAATTATGAAAGACAACATTAGTGAATTTTTTTGTACAAACACAGTCTTCTTAGTTTGCATAATCTCTACATCTGCATCTTCATCTATCACATGTGCAGGATTGGACCAAGGTAAATTCACAAAGTGTTCTACTTGATGCTCTTGACAAGGGTGAGTATGTGGCAGGAACATTCTTATACCTTTGTTACTATTGGTGAAAAGTCACTAATGAAGAAGTGAGAATCATTAGCAATAAAGGGTATGGTTTATGAGAGTGTCCAATCATTCCTAGCAGATAAGATGAAAAATAAGGGTGAATAAGTTCGCAAGCATTTTTGTTTCGCATGTTGATGCTTAGTTGCCATGGGTTTATTTACTGATTGTCATTTTTTATTTGTAGTTCCCTGTTACTATTTGAGTTGACATCTTGCCATTGGGGGATAATGAGTGTAGCTGTGGACACTAGAAAACAGAGTGCCAAGTGGAGAAATCAGCACATTTCCAACACATTCTTCTGTTTGGGTTCAATAGACATGTGACAGCAGTGGAGTCAGTCAGAAAAATTTGCATTTTGTATGAGGATAATGTCATTGGACAGCACATGGCAAGAAAATGAAATGGTTTTCTCATTTTAAGAAGGATCATTTTGACATTAGTTCAGGAAGACCTTCAGGGTTTGATGAAGCTCTTCTAAATGCATTGAATCCATAATGATCCATGTCAGAGTACTCAAGAACTTGAAAATGTAATGAATTATGATCATTCCACAATCATGCAACATTGCTTACAATGGGGAAGGTTAAAAAATTGGGTGTATGAGTATGGCATGCTCTAAGCCAAAATCAGAAAAATTAGCAGGTGGCCATACATGCATCTTTGCTTGCTCATGAACAACACTAACCGTTCTGATTCTGCATCTTTACAGGTGATGAGAAATGGTGTTTTTATGCTAACTTAAGGAAAAGAAATGAAGGGTTGAGCCCAAACGAAACAACTCCCCATACAAAGGCCTGTGCACATTCACAAAAGATAATGTTATACACCCGTGGAACAGCGATAATATGGTGTACTATGAATAGCTTCCCTGAGGTGTAACCACTACTGCTGAAATTAATTGTCAACAACTGAGATGTCTTGCAGACACAATCCAAGAACAAAGACCAGGAAGAGTGCGTGAAGTGATGCTACTCCTTGATAATGCCTGCTCACATTCTGCTAGACTGACAAAAAACACTATATAGGAGTTGGGTCAGGAAGTCATTCCACAGCCACCTTATTAAACTAATCATGAATCCTCAGATTTTCATCTTTTTCTGCTCTCTACTGAACAACCTTCAAGGAACATCCTTTCCAGATGAAAACGTGCTCTGAACATGACCCGATGAGTACTTCACCTCAAAACGACATGATTTCTACAGCTGTTGTATCGAAAAGTTACCCCGGCACTGGCAGATTGTTGTAACTAGTGAAGGGGAATATATTATTGTTGACTAATATCTCTGTTATTTGTATCTGTTGTATTAATTAAACTAACAGTAAAGAAAAATTCGTAGTAGGTATTAAAATCCATGGAGAAGAAATAAAAACTTTGAGGTTTGCCGATGACATTGTAATTCTGTCAGAGACAGAAAAGGACTTGGAAGATCAGTTGAACAGAATGGACAGTGTCTTGAAAGGAGGATATAAGATGAACATCAACAAAAGCAAAATGAGGATAATGGAATGTAGTCGAATTAAGTTGGGTGATGCTGAGGGAATTAGATTAGGAAGTGAGACACTTAAAGTAGTAAAGGAATTTTGCTATTTGGGGAGCAAAATAACTGATGATGGTCGAAGTAGAGATGACATAAAATGTAGACTGGCAATGGCAAGGAAAGCGTTTCTGAAGAAGAGAAATTTGTTAACATTGAGTATAGATTTAAGTGTCAGGAAGGAAGTGAAACATGGACAATAAATAGTTTGGACAGGAAGAGAATAGAAGCTTTCGAAATGTGGTGCTACAGAAGAATGCTGAAGATTAGATGGGTATATCACATAACTAATGAGGAGGTATTGAATAGAATTGGGGAGACGAGGAGTTTGTGGCACAACTTGACGAGAAGAAGGGACCGGTTGGTAGGACATGTTCTGAGGCATCAATGGATCACAAATTTAGCATTGGATGGCAGCGTGGAGGCTAAAAATCGTAGAGGGAGACCAAGAGATGAATACACTAAGCAGATTCAGAAGGATGTAGGTTGCAGTAGATACTGGGAGATGAAGAAACTTGCACAGGATAGGGTAGCATGGAGAGCTGCATCAAACCAGTCTCAGGACTGAAGACCACAACAACAACAACAGTAAAATGCTACGAACTTGTGCACCAACCTAAAAAAAAAACCCTCAAGTAAGGCTAAACTGTTAGTGAAATTTGTTACAACCAGAACACATTAACATTGGAATTACTCCATGCTATCTATTAGGACTAATATTCTCCCTGATATGTGTTAATGGCTTTTCCAATAGTGTTAGTCATAGAGCAAAAGTTCTGTTTGCTGATGAAAGCAATATTTCAGTCACTGAAAAGTAAAGTAGAATGTCTTTCATATAAATCAAATGAAACCATCAAGAATGCTTGCAACTGGTCAGTACACAATAAAGCTACATTGAAGATAAGGAAGTAAACACTGTGGATTTTAGTTTGAAGAGGGGTAATAACACTATTAAATTTAATGTAATTTAACAATCATACAAACCAGATGCATTTATCTCTGAATCGACCAGTCTACCTGAAGGCATCAGTGTTTCACCAAAATAAATACAATGTGAAAACCAGTGCAATACATGTGCATAAAATGAAACAAATGCTGCTTCACAAGTGGATTACCATTAGAAGCACCACAGCACACACAAGGCAGGGCCCAAAATCCAGCGAACCAGCTAGCGAGAAGACACCACCCACATCTGAAAACCAGGAGGATTTTTTACAGCTAACAATACTAGATGTAAAAAAGAGGTAAGTGGTCAAGCAAGACACAATATAGTCCCTGCTTCAAACTTTAAACTGTTCCATCAGAATGTTCAGCCTATTTCCAATAAACTGAATGAAATACAAATCTTGTTAAATGATATGAGTGATATTTCTGTTTTATGCTTTACTGAGCACTGGATAAATAAAGACATGATAGAACTAGCACACCTACATCAGTTTAAATTAGCTGCCACATTCTGTAGAGAAGGATTCGGGCATGGTGGTAGCTGCATGTATATTCGAAAAGATATAGACTTCACTAGCATAACCAAATTTGACAGCTTATCTAAAGAAAGAAACATAGAACTCTCAATAGTAGAACTTCCAACTATAAATTCTGTAATCATCTGTGTATATTGGTCACCAGATGGCAATAAAAAAGTTTTTTATAACCGTATGGAAGATCTGTTAGAGGATTTCAACACCATTAAAAAATATATTATCATATGTGGAGATTTCAATGTTGATTTATCCGAACCCAGTAAATTTAAAGATGAAATCAAAGACTTACTGAAGTCCTTTAACCTAAAACCAACTATAACTAACCCAATTCATATAACCACTACTTCTGCAACAACCATAGATCAGGTGTTTGTAAATACAGATAAATATATCTGTAACACACAGACTGGTTTTAGTGATCACAATGCTCAAATACTAACAGTTGCTGTTCCAGGAAACGTGAAAGCCCAGAAAACTAGAGCTATTGTGAGGAAGTTTAATAATGAAAACAGAGATTAGTTTTGTTCTCTCTTGAGAAGAGAAATGTGGACTGATGTTTACTGTTCAAACAACACAGATGACAAGTTTGATAAATTTATGGCCACATACAAACATTTTTTTGAAATAGCCTTTCCTAAACAAATGTCACTTATAAATTCTGTGCACAAACCAAATAAATGGATCACAACAGGAATAAAAATGTCATGCCAGAATAAAAGGAACTTACATGAATACTCAAAGTAAACCACAAATCCTGTATTTATCAACTACTTTAAACAATATAAAGAAAGACTTAGACAAGTTATAACAAAAGCAAAGAAAATGCAAAATGACAAACAAATAAAAAATTCCAGGAGTAAGACTAAAGCAACTTGGAGTATCATAAAAAGAGAAACAGGTACTACATCATTAGTCCAGAAAAATATAGAACTTCATGAAAACAACAATAAAATAATCAACCCCACAGTAGTGGCCAATAAATTTAACAACTACTTTTCTAATGTAGCACACCACCTGATTACCAAACATTACAACTCACAACCAGACAGCAATACACTCCAGTCAGATACAAAAATTCTTACATGTCTCCAACAATACCTGAGGAATTATCTGTCATTATAAAAGAGTTACCCAATAAGTATTCAACAGGTACTGATGAAATACCAGAGATTATCATCAAACCAAGTGTAACATCTATCGTAGAACCATTAATGGATATTTGCAACTCATCATTTGTGAGTGGCACATTCACAAAAAATCTGAAAATGGCAAAAGTGACACCATGTACAAGAAAGGGGACAAACATGAAGCTGCAAACTATAGACTTGTATCAGTATTGTCAGGCCTTGGTAAAATTATTGAGAAACTATTTCTTAGAAGGCTGACAGCCTTTCTAAATAAAGAAAACATAAGTGATGCACAACACGGATTCAGAACTGGCAGATCAACACAGTCAGCTATTTATACCTTCTTAATGAAGTTCTGACTGCAGTAGATTATAAGCAACATGTGTGTGGCATATTTCTTGACCTTAGTAAAGCCTTCGATGTAATTGAACATAATACTCTGTTGCAGAATCTAGGTAATTATGGAATACGAGGCCTGCCAAACAAGTGGATACATTCCTACCTTCATGACTGCCAACAGATCACTCAAATAAAATACAAAGACATAAAAACACAAAAAATTTGTAATTTTTGACAGTAATGCACAAAATTACCAGAAAATTGGACTACTGCTATAATACATCCATTACATAAGAAAGGAGAAAAGTCAAATCCAGACAACTATAGAGGAATTTCCCTTTTGGACTGCACGTATAAGATCATGGCAAGAATACTATACAGCCGCTGTAAAGATCAACTAGAACTGGAACTGGGACAATATCAAGGAGGATTTAGATCCTGGAGAAGCTGCCCAGAACAGATAATCACCTTGAAGTTAGTTATGGATATCTAAAAAAAAGAAGGCAAAAACAACTAGTCATAACCTTTGTAGATTTCAAAAAGGCGTATGATTGCATCCGTAGATCTTCAATGATGAAAATATTAAGGAATTTTGGACTTCATCCTAAATTAATAAAAATGATACAGTTAACCTTAACAAACACCAAATCCAAAGTAAAATTTAGAGGAGAAATATCTGAACCATTTACGATTAAAACAGGGTTGAGACAGGGAGATTGTTTATCACCATTGCTATTCAATTGTGCTCTTGAATATGTAATGAGAGAATGGTACAAGGAAAATCCTATGAATATTAAAATTAGAACTAAGAAAGATAAAATAAACCTAAATTGCTTGGGATTTGCTGATGACCTAGCATTACTAGCTAATAATATTCAGGAAGCCACTAAACAAATAACATGCTTACAAAATATAGCACAAAAATTAGGACTCCAGATATCATTTGAAAAGACTGAAATAATGGTAACGGATCCACTTGTAATAGATCACATCACAGTGAACAATAGGGAAATTAAAATAGTGAAACAATTTAAATACCTGGGTGAAATTATAACACACAAATTGGATGAGAAACCTGCATGGCGAGCAAGAACTAATAAAATGATAAAAGCTCAAAAACTAACATGGTCTACGTACAATAAAAAATGTCTATCAATTAAAACAAAATTAAAACATTACAAGATGGTGGTTCAACCAGAGGTTATATACGGAAGTGAAACTCTTTTTAAAGTCACCCAGAAAAACAGAATTGACAAAATTTTAAAAGTAGAGAGAAGAATTGCTAGAACATGCATAAATAAGAAATATCAAAAAGCTGGGCAATGGCGGATAGTTCCAAATGAAGTGGTATACAGAGAACTGGAGCCAATCACCGATACTATACGAAAGAAAAGGATCTCTTTTTGTGGTCACTTTCTGAGGACACCAGAAACCAGATTATCAAGGAAAATTATTGAGAAACTCTGGAATTTGAAACAACAAGGAGGATGGCTTAAGGAAATAAGAGAGGATATGGAAGAACTGGAAATAACTCTGGATGATTTGCAGAACAAAACGCCAAATTTAAAGAAGTTGAGGGACACAGAAATAAGATTTAAACCAAAAATTGACAAACGACATACAATGAAAAGGGTATTTACAGATGAGGAACGACGAAAAGAGTCGGAATGAATGAAGAGATACTGGGCCACTCGGAAGGGGAAAATACCAAAGAAGAGGACCAGAAATGATTGACTGAAGTGGTCCAATGAAGCCGTAAAAGCAGAAGAAGAAGAAGAAGAAGAAGAAGAAGAATGCACAAAATATTATATATGGAGTTCCTCAATGGTCAGTCCTTGGACCAATTCTTTTCATTCTTTACATTAATGATTTGTCAGAAACAATAACTAAATGGACAACAGTACTTTTTGCAGATGATACAAATATCCTAATCAAATCATGTGATGAGGAAAGCCTACAAAAAACAGCTACAGGTATAATACAAAATTTTACACAATGGTTCAGAACAAACAAGCTAATAGTAAATCATGAAAAAACAGTGACAGTCAATTTCCACAATTCACAGAAACTACATCCTGCAAGACCGATTTTTAAAATTGATGGAAAAACTGTCTCGACTGTGAGCGACACAAAATTTTTAGGTATGCATATTCAGCAAAACCTAAAATGGGAGACACATCTTAATCATGTAAATAAAAGTTAAACACACTTACGTACGCAGTAAGAATCCTAGCACAAAATACAAGCCGTGCATCAGTGATCACAATGTACCATGGCAGTATTCAGTCACTGCTGATGTACGGCATTATCTTTTTGGGGAACTCCGTAGGTACAAACAAAACATTTAGGCTACAGAAAAAGATTGTTAGAATAATAAAACATGCTAAGTACAGAGACTCCTGTAGACCAATTTTTAAAAATCTCAATATACTGCCTCTTCCTTGCTTATATATGTATGAAATATTAAATTCCACAAAAGGAAGTATTTTAAAAGATGGAAATATCTTCAAGTATAACTGTGATTACCACCCTCATGATACTAGGCAGAAGCATTATTTGCATGTCAATACAGTAAGAGAGGAGTGTATCATACTGGCATAAAGCTGTACAATCACATGCCATCCTATTTGAAACAGAAGCAAAATTTACAAAAGTTTGAAGCGAAACTGAAAGAGTACTTGCTTGACCACTGCTTCTATTCTGTTTTCGAGTTTTTAGAGTACCAGAAAAGTATACTGTAACTGCTCAAATATTCTTAACCAGTTTATCATTTTATTTCATCATATTAATTTTGTCATCAATATTCAACATGTATTGAATAATTTTTAATTAGTTATCTTTTCAAAATAACAATGTGTATGATGTTGTATATACTGTACCAACCTGACTTGTCCTACATCATTTGTGCAAAATATGTACCTAAACATGATTTACAGGACCAATAAAGAAATACAAATACAAATTACAGAAGATGTGTACCAAATATAAAATTTCTCAGTATGAAAACTGACTGTCAGTTGAAATATGGAGAACATACAAAGATACTTGCGAAAAGAATGTAATTCACATATTATGTCATAAGAGCCTTGTCATCAATATGTAAACCCAGAGCTTTCTAGTAACACGTTATTTACATGTACACTCAGTTCTTAGCTATAGTATTCTTTCCTGGGACCAAAAATATTTAGTATGAAGACAGTTCCCAATCTACAAAAAACAGGCTGTCAGAATTATAACCATTAAGTGTAATCAGGCTCTTTATAAATGTATACTTAAAACATTGGAAATTTTAACTAGAATGTGTAAGTGCATTAACCAAACACCTTTGTACATTCAAAAAACTTGATAAATGTTTCATAACATTCAATGTTTCATAACAATTCAGTGACCATGGAACAAGATGTATACTGAAGTAACATTTACCAAGAAAGAATAAACATAAAACTCAAAACAGCATATTCTACGAAGAAATAACATTGTACAATAAACTGCGTAAGGAGATTAATGAGATTACTCGAACTTATTTAAAAAACCAGTTAAATTACTGTTCAGCAACCAAGAGAAGGAGTTTGGTGAAAAATGTAACACAAATAACTAATAATAAAATTCATCGTTTCACAACATACTTTTGTGCTACATGATTTTACAACAAAGCTCTGCAACACTTTAACCTCTTCCTTAACTCACTATCCACTCATTATGAAGCAATGCTGAATCAGTTTTCCTGGGAAACAAATGGGAAATCCAGTACATGAAATGAAAACCAAACAACATTATCATGGTCCTGATGTTAGCTGATAATATATGTGTGTATAAGGTGTATAGACAGCGCAGTGACTGGTGGTGAGTATTAAATGTAGTACTAGCTTTTTACTTTACACAATAATGTGTTTGTAATGAGTGGTGAAAAATAACTGTAGCAATAACTTTTTACATTATGAAATAACTTTTACAAGAATGTATAAAAAATTAGCATTGAACACTAGAGATCAACTGAATGACTGTGGGTCGTCCTTAGCAGACTGGCCTTATATTTAGGAGGGTGGATTCTATAACCCTCATCCAACCATCCTGTTTTTGGTTTTGCTAGGTTTCCCTCAATTAGTTTAGGCAAATACTGGGATGGTTCCTCCTATCAGGCCATGGTCAACAACCTGATGCAAGCTAGACCGCTGTGTGTAAATGTTTATGTTAATGAACTATGTTTTTACATTTTTGTTCTTGTTATTAAGATATCTAGAGTCCAAAACGGTTCCCTCTCCACCATTTTTCTTGCTTACCACAACTAAAGAATGGCGCCATGTATAGACATACTAATCAACAGATCCATGGAAAATTATGAGTTTTTAAATCCTGTGTGTGTAAAATGTGGTAATAGTGAGAAATTGTGTTAAATTATGCCCGTGGTCGCAAAAATGGATCCATCGACAATGTTTAAATACTTTAGAAGAAAGAAACATGACTTGTGACTGTGTAAATGTGCACTGCAGTTATCGTGATATATTGTGTGTACAAAAGGAATACCGAGAAGACTGCGTGACTGCTTCATTAAAATATGATCTTATATTAGCCAAACTGTACGTACAGAAGCTTGAAAAAGTGATAGAAGTCATTTCAGAGTGTAGTGAAACTGTTGTAAATGGGCAAAACGATAACTTCATATGGCCCAAAAAGTTCCATCATGTTAACCATAACAAGAACAACTTAAGGTTACCAGTAGCAAATAATTTTGAACTTTTAACCTGTGAAGAGCCTAAAAGATGTCAAAATAGCGAAAGAAATGAAGTACTTTCACCAAATGCAGACGTTAAAAACCAGTCAAGTACGAAGTCTCGTAATAACAAGCAAGGAAATACCGGTACTATAATTAGCAGGGAACATACATGTGATGAGAATATGCCAACCTAAAGTAAGAAGAACAAAGAAGGTATTTCCGTGCTCTCAGTCAGTCATGGAAAGGGCTTAGCTGGTATCATGTGTAACATGCAAACTATATTTAAGATTAGTGGAATAACGAAACCAGGCACTCCCATGAATGAAATTCTATAAAAACTGTGAATATTTTTTGTAGCCTGGAAGAAACTGTTTAATAATCGGGGGTGCTAATGACGTTTATAGGAATGAGGGTAAACTCGCCACAAGAGCGCTAAGAAGCACACTGCAGAAAATTACAAATATTAACTTCTATGTTGCAAGTATACCACAAAGACCTGATCTGATGGAAAAATCTTGTGTCATCAAAGAAATCACTGTTACTAATAGAAAATTTGAAAAACATATGCCGAAGTTTCCCGAATGCCACATATGTGAATGTACCATCTTCAGAAAGAAGTCACTTTACCAGGCATGGCCTACACAGAAATAAACTTGGAAAAATCATTCATTTGTCAAGAAATACTTAATGCAGTGTTAGCTTTTTAAGACAAGAATTGCCCTACCATGCCACTACCACCACCCAGCACAGCAACTGAAATTCTCCAACATAAAAATGAAGCTGATTCACCAGCAACAGATCCAGAATCTTCACTTGCCACAAAAGTATCTGAAGCAAATGAAGCCTCCTCAACAGCTCCAACAGTATCAGAAGCAGCCACAGACTATGCAGTGGCATCATTAGCAAGAAATGTGCTTACGGCCAGCGAGTCATCAGATACAACAGGAATTCCAGCATCAAAAGTTGCAGCACATCCAGAAGAAAGAAAGACGAGATGCAGGAAACCTGTGTCCCTAAAGGAATTTTGGTACCAAGCCTCAACACGAAGAAACTGTTGACACCAGAATTTACAAGTAAGAGTTCCTCTCAACCGAGTTTCAACAGCTTAAAATTACTTAGCCTTAATATATAGTGTCTCAAAAATAAAATTCTAGGCCTCTAGATTGAGGCCAGTGAATATTGTGTTGATTGTATTTGTATTCAAGAGCAGTGGTGCAAAAATTATGAATTAGAAAACATTAATATTTCCCCATATACCTTGGCTAGCCACTTTTCTAGGAAGGAAGCCAAGAATGGGGGTGTCTGCATTTATGTGAAATCAGATATTAAAGTGAAAAACAGGCCTGAAGCTGAACTCCTGAGCATAGAAAAACATTTTGAGGCAACAACAGTGCAAATGAATGTAAAAATATAGGAAAATAACAGTCATGTCAGTATATAGATCACCATGTGGTGACGCACAATTTTTTAAAAATAAGATTGAAGAACTACTGAGCATTATACATGATGAGAAGTCATCAATAATTGTATGTGGGGACTTTAATGTCAATATTTTGGTAGATAGTCCATTTAAAATTAAATTTCTCAATATCCTACACAGTTTCAACCTATATTCTAATATAAGCAGTCCTACATGGGTAACAAACATTTTAGAAAGTCTTAAGATAATATATTTTCAAATATAGAAAACCCAGATAGAGAAGTTTTGAATATTGACCTAGCAATATCTGATCATAACGCATTTATTATTAAAGTGCTCACAGTTCCAATACATGCAAAAATGGTACATCATATGTATAAGAGAATTTTCTCTCCTGAAAACTGCAACCAATTTGGTATCACACTGACTAACTAATCTTGGGTGGAAGTATTGTCACAAACTGATACAGATGCTGCATACAATGTTTTCTCCTCTATTTCATCATCATCATCATTTAAGACTGATTATGCCTTTCAGCGTTCAGTCTGGAGCATAGCTCCCCTTATACAGTTCCTCCATGATCCCCTATTCAGTGCTAACATTGGTGCCTCTTCTGATGTTAAACCTATTACTTCAAAATCATTCTTAACCGAATCCAGGTACCTTCTACTCGGTCTGCCCCGACTCCTCCTACCCTCTACAGCTGAATCCATGAGTCTCTTGGGTAACCTTGCTTCTCCCATGCGTGTAACATGACCCCACCATCTAAGCCTGTTCGCCCTGGCTGCTACATCTATAGAGTTCATTCCCAGTTTTTCTTTGATTTCCTCATTGTGGACACCCTCCTGCCATTGTTCCCATCTACTAGTACCTGCAATCATCCTAGTTACTTTCATATCCGTAACCTCAACCTTGTTGATAAGGTAACCTGAATCCACCCGGCTTTCGCTCCCATACAAAAAAGTTGGTCAAAAGATTGCCCGGTGCACCGATAACTTAGTCTTGGTACTGACTTCCTTCTTGCAGAAGAGAGTAGATCGTAGCTGAGCGCTCACTGCATTAGCTTTGCTACACCTCGCTTCCAGTTCTTTCACTATGTTGCCATCCTGTGAGAATATGCATCCTAAGTACTTGAAACTGTCCACCTGTTCTAACTTTGTTCCTCCTATTTGGCACTCAATCCGTTTATATTTCTTTCTCACTGACATTACTTTAGTTTTGGAGATGCAAATCTTCATACCATAGTCCTTACATTTCTGATCTAGCTCTGAAATATTACTTTGCAAACTTTCAATCGAATCTGCCATCACAACTAAGTCATCCGCATATGCAAGACTGCTTATTTTGTGTTCACATATCTTAATCTCATCCAGCCAGTCTATTGTTTTCAACATATGATCCATAAATAATATGAACAACGGTGGAGACAGGTTGCAGCCTTGTCTTACCCCTGAAACTACTCTGAACCATGAACTCAATTTACCGTCAACTCTAACTGCTGCCTCACTATCCATGTAAAGACCTTTAATTGCTTGCAAAAGTTTGCCTCCTATTCCATAATCTTGTAGAACAGACAATAACTTCCTCCTAGGAACCCGGTCATATGCCTTTTCTAGATCTATAAAGCATAGATACAATTCCCTGTTCCACTCATAACACTTCTCCATTATTTGCCGTAAGCTAAAGATCTGGTCCTGACAACCTCTAAGAGGCCTAAACCCACACTGATTTTCATCCAATTGGTCCTCAACTAATACTTGCACTTTCCTTTCAACAATACTTGAGAAGATTTTACCCACAACGCTGATTAAAGAGATACCTCTGTAGTTGTTACAATCTTTTCTGTTTCCATGTTTAAAGATTGGTGTGATTACTGCTTTTGTCCAGTCTGATGGAACCTGTCCCGTCTCCCAGGCCATTTCAATTATCCTGTGTAGCCATTTAAGACCTGACATTCCACTGTATTTGATGAGTTCCGACTTAATTTCATCCACCCCAGCCACTTTATTGCACTGCAATCTATTGACCATTTTTTCCACTTCCTCAAATGTGATCCTATTTCCATCATCATTCCTATCCCATTCTACCTCGAAATCTGAAACATTACTGATCGCATTTTCACCTACATTGAGCAACTCTTCAAAATATTCCCTCCATCTGCCCAAGGCATCCACAGGATTCACCAGCAGTTTTCCTGACCTGTCCAAAATACTTGTCATTTCCTTCTTACCTCCCTTTCGAAGACTGCTAATTACACTCCAGAATGGTTTTCCAGCAGCTTGACCCATAGTCTCCAACCTGTTTCCAAAGTCTTCCCATGATTTTTTCTTGGATGCTGCAATTATCTGTTTGGCTTTGTTTCTTTCTTCAACATAACTTTCTCTGTCTACCTGGGTTCTGGTATGTAGCCATTTTTGATACGCCTTCTTTTTCCTTTTACAGGCTGCCTTGACTGTATCATTCCACCAAGCTGTTTGCTTCATCCTATTTTTACACACTACTGTTCCAAGACATTCTGTAGCCACTTCTAGTACTGCGTCCCTGTACCTTGTCCATTCCTTTTCCAATGACTGTAATCGACTACATTCAACTAACTGGTACCTCTCTGAGATCGCTGTTATGTACTTGTGCCTGATTTCCTTATCCTGAAGTTTCTCCACTCTTATCCTCCTACATATGGACCTGACCTCCTGCACTTTCGGCCTCACAATCCCAATTTCACTGCAGATTAAATAATGATCAGTGTCATCAAAGAATCCCCTGAATACACGTGTGTCCCTCACAGCCTTCCTGAATTCCTGATCTGTTATTATATAGTCAATGATAGATCTGGTTCCCCTGCCTTCCCAAGTATACCGGTGAATGTTCTTATGTTTAAAAAAGGAGTTTGTGATTACTAAGCCCATACTGGCACAGAAATCCAAGAGTTGTTTCCCGTTCCTGTTGGCCTCCATATCCTCTCCAAATTTACCCATAACCTTTTCATACCCTTCTGTTCGATTTCCAATCCTGGCGTTAAAATCACCCATAAGCAGAACACTGTCCTTGTCCTTTACTCTAACAACTACATCACTGAGTGCCTCATAAAAACTATCCATCTTATCTTGATCTGTCCCTTCACAATGTGAATATACTGACACAATCCTAATTTTCTTGCTAGACGCTGTCAAATCTATCCACATCAGTCGTTCGTTTACATACCTTATTGCAACTACGCTGGGTTCCATTTCTTTCCTGATGTAAAGCCCTACACCCCATTGTGCTATTCCTGCTTTGACTCCTGACAGGTAGACCTTATATTCTCCCACTTCCTCTTCTTTCTCACCCCTTACCCGAATGTCACTAACAGCTAAAACGTCCAGCCCCATCTTACTTGCAGCCTCTGCCAGCTCTACCTTCTTCCCAGAGTAGCCCCCATTGATATTAATAGCTCCCCATCTCATTACCATTTGTTTGCCAAGTCGTATCTTAGGAGTCCCTGGTTTGTCAGTTAGAGGTGGGACTCCGTCACCTCCAAAGGTCCGAGGCATTTTGCTCTGATTGTTGCCAGCATCATATTTAAAGTACCAGGGAAGCAGGTTGCTAGCCTTACTTGCCCCGAGTCCCATTGGGTTTTACCCCTAACGGCTGAGGGACTAACCGGTGGATTTGGTAGTCTTTGCCGTATGAGCACAAAGGTGACCACGACTCAGAATATGTCCGAGATGCCCAGCCTTATTCCAGAGTAACTGGTATCCCGACTGTCGGGACCACTTACTTGGCCACTCATACGTTGCCCGTGGTTCATGAACTAGGACATGACTACAGGAACCCACACAATGAACCACTCTATTTTCGTGACAAAATTTTGAAATGTGCTTTCCAAAAAGATTAGTTAAAATCAACTCATCTAGCCATGGACACACAAATTCTTGGATCACATCTGGCATTAAAAACTCTTCCAAGACTATGCAAAGACTAAACTCTGAAATGAAAACCAATACTGACCCTAATTAAAAAAACATGTTAGTAACTACAAAAAGGTATATAGAAGGGTAATTAACCTAGCAAAAGTATTAAGTAATGATAGACTAATAAGGAAGTCAGACAATAAATCAAGGACCACATGGGAAATTGTTAAGAGAGAAATAGGAAAAAGCTCTAAAGACCAGGATATTGTACTTAAATCTAGTGAAAACATTGAAATAAAGAAGGAAGTCTTGCCCAATTACATTAACAATTACGTTCTAAGTGTACCTGATAAATTAAGCAAGAGCTTTACCAATGAAGAGAAAACAACAGCTCCAAAAGTAGTCAATAGCATGATAATAAGCTCCACTAATAAATATGAAATACTGAAAGTAATTAACAGTATGAAACCCAAAATGTCTGCAGGACTAGTCGAAGTGACAGTGATAATAATAAAAAAAGCCGCCACACAAATCTTGGAACCACTGGTACATATTGCCAATTTATCACTCAGTGAAGGTGTGTTCCCCCAAAGGCTGAAAATTTCTAAGGTTAAACCATTATTCAAAAAATGGGGATATACATAAGGTAGAAAACTATAGACCTATATCCCTCCTTCCATCTTTATCAAAAAATTTTGAAAAACTGATGAAAATTAGACTCATAAGCTACCCTGACACCTTCAATCTTCTAAATTGTAATCAACATGGTTTTCGTACAGGTTACAGCACAGAAACAGCTATACAGGCCTATACGGAAGAAATTATTAGAAATTTAGACAAAAACAAAGGTGTGGTAGGAATCAACCTAGATCTTCCCAAGGCCTACGATACAGTAGATCATCAAATTCTCCTTGACAAACTGGAGGCAATAGGCATTAGAGGAATTGGGAGAAAATGGTTTGAATCCTGTCTCCAAGATAGAACTCAGGTTGTGGAACTCACCTCATCTCAGACTAAGCAATGGTTTCTGATGCTAAGAAAGTGGCAATAGGTGCCCCTCAGTCCCTCAGGGAAGTGTTATTGGCCCCCTATTATTCCTAATCTATATAAATGACATTGAAAGGCCCAACAGATCATCAAAAATTATGTTATTTGTAGATGATACAAGCATAATTATAAGTGATGAAAGCAAATCTTTATTCACGACAACTGATAAGGTTCTGAAGAGTGTGCAACAGTGGTTTTACGCTAATAAGTTAACACTAAATTTAAATAAAACAAATTACATACAATATGGTAAAGTAAATGAGAAGGATGATCACCATTTATCATTAAGTGCCCATGAAATAGAGAAAGTCTGGTCTACAAAATTTGTGGGCATGTACATTGATCAGCATTTGAGCTGGAAAGACCATGTCACATACATATCCAAAAAACTCAGTTCAGCATGTTTTGCACTGAGAATAATTTCTAGAGTTTGCAGTGCAGAATGTACAAGATTAGTATATATGGCTTATTTCGATTTTATTATATCCTATGGAATAACATTCTGGGGTGCAACTAAATGTTGCATGAGAGAGGTTTTTAAATTACAGAAAAGGGCCATTAGAATTATTACACACAGCTCCCCACAAACACACTGCAAGCCCTTGTTCATGCAACTAAACATACTTACAGTACCATCTTTGTACATATTAAAAAGCATACTGCATACAAGAACACACTTGAGTAGTTTACGTGTAAATTCAGATCTTCATGACTACAATACACATATCTGTAAGAATCTGCATGCAGAAAGAAGAAGAAAAACAAAAACTCAAAAACATGTGAACCACTATGGAATAAAGCTTTATAATGCTCTGCCACTCTGCATCAGGGGACCAGAAGATGAAGTAAAATTTAAGTCAGAATTAAAAAGGTTTATGATAAATAAATGTTTTTATAGCATAGAGGTATATTTTGAATCCTTAAATCACTAACTGATAGTTGTATTGTTACTATCATGTTCTCATTGTCAGTTATATGTCTCATTTATACTCTTTTTAACTCTAAAATTATGTGAATATGTGTTTTACAAAATGTACTAAATATATATAAATCCATCACATACGGTACATGTTAAAGGAGCATGTAAAAGAACAACACATTAATTCAATGTCTTATTTTTCAACATATTATATAATGTTAATTTTATGTGTTTCGATTCAATGTTTTAATTTTCAACATAATGTTAATTTTGTGTGTTTGATAGAAATTTGTAATATTCTGCTGTGCATATTCTGGAGAGTAATTATGACAATTCCTATATCATGTAAATGATGAAAAGGATGATAATAAATGAAATGAAATTGTAAGCGCATCTCTCAATTACACCTCATGTTTCCATTTTCTGAATTTCTTTCTCTCCATATTTCCTTTTTGAAAATAGTATACTATACGGTAAATGCACTGATAGCCTTTCACTTTTCCTGACTTTTCACTAAAAACATTCCTAAACTCCAATAACAATTTCCTAAGTTGTTCCTTTTGTAGGTCATTAAGAGTTGTAGCTTCCTTTACTTTAGAATCTACAACACTTTCAAAATCTCGATCCCCAATCCCATCAAAATCTATAGGCTGTCATCATCATTAAACATCTGTTACTCACCTTAGTTCACAATGTTTTGCAAATAGTTACAACTTTTCCCACAGTTTAAAATACAGTAATTAGTTTTTACATAAATATTACTTTTAGGTTCCAAAATATACAATTCTTTAGCATTCCATTCAAAACAAGCCTCAACTTTCACTCTCCAATCCAAACCGAGAATTATATTTTCGTCCAGACTAGGAATTACTAAGCATCCATGTTCAAAAGTTTTGACTTTTATACTAAATGTTACAAGTACCTGAGATTTAACCAATTTGCTTTGCTTACCTGTAGCTCCTCTTATCATTACACATACAATAAACATTTTCACAAAATTTTTACTATACTGGATTTTGTCTGCAAATTGTTCAGATAAACCACAAATTGGGCTACCTGTGTGAATCAAGCAGTTGCCTTTCCACTGATCACTCTTAATCTTAATGTAAGAATGTCCAAAATCTGAATCATCATCTTTGTTATTGGACACTTCATGTAAGAGATCACTTTCAATTTCATCAAATTCTACATCCACACTGTTTTTGCAGGGTTTTATTAACTTTACTGGCATTGTAGTATTGCTTTGGTTAGACATGTTGTCAGGTAAAGACTGAACACACTGAATGGGTTCCATAGCACAACTAACATCACTTATTACAGAAGGAACAAAAAATATATTACTGTCAAAATTAAATCTACTACTTGGATCTTCTTTCACTTCATTCCAGCAATTTGGATACAAATTTTGACTAACCACAGTTAACTTACTCCAGAATGCACATTTATGCACGTTATCATCAATTTGGTCCCAAACAAATTTCAAAAAAATTTCATCTTCATTCTCTAGGCTTACAGATAACTCACCTTTACTGTTTGGATCATTACTCTGCATGACAATAATGAAAAACTGCTTTGACTGGACTGGTATCCCATGACTCTCACGTGCAACATCACATACATCACTTACGTTACCTGTATTCATAAATAAGTCTGAAACTTCATTATTCTTAAACTCCACAAAAACCTGATATTCATCATCATCATCATCATCAACATCATCATCTTCCAAAATTACTACATCAACAACATTAACTTCATTAACATCAACTTCATTAACAACCCAAGTCCCATCACTATCAAAGTCACACACCTCACCTACATTCATTTGGAGTATGCTACCAATCTCAGACTTACCAACCTCAATCTTTTCACAGTTCTCATTCTCATCTACATTAAAAATACCACCTAATTCAGATCCAATACAGTCATCACCTGTTTTACATACATCAATAACACTGTTTTTTGGCCAAGAGAAGAAAGCATTAGTACACACTACATCAAAATTCTCATTACTCTCACATTCTGGTTTGTGACTAGTATCTACATCTGTACAATTAAACATGTATTCCAAAACTTTTAATCAAAACATAAATGAGAAATCTGATGTTCCTTCTGTTCAACTTCAGATACATGTGCCACATTATTAATACTACAAACAATGGAAAATCTGGATGAAATGTAACAATACCAGAGAAGGAAAGTTGCTACTCACGATATAGCGGAGATGCTGAGTCATGATAGGCACAATAAAAAGATTCACACACTCATAGCTTTCGGCCATTAAGGCCTTTGTCAGCAGTAGACACACATACACACATGCACACACACATTCATGCAAATGCAACTTGCACACACATCTGCACTGAAACTAGTTTCAGCTCTCATGTGAGATATAAGTTTAGTCAGTCAACTTTCTCATATACAAGATAAACAAGAAAAATACAAGTGTATAAAATTTCAGTTTTATTATCTTGGTGCCCTTTTTATGCACTCCATTGAATGTTCTATGAGATTCCTTGTCACTATGTTCTATTGTTTATGTATTATTGCCTAAGAAATTGTGTCTTACCTCTAAAAAAAAAAAAATGTTAATGTGCGTTGGATGTCAAGTTACGGATATAGTATCACATTTTTTTTCTTAAATATTCAGTCACAAGTAAATAGAGGTCATACTTTCATTTTTCCAGACAAGAACATGCTTCAACCAGAATACCAGACATTAGATGCTGTACCAAACCAGTTTCAATGTCAGAATTTCATTAAACTAAATAAATGTATCATCTTCCAAATTTAATGGTCAGAATAATCACATCTATATCAGTGTCCTCAAATAAGTGTGAATGTACATCAGTAAACAAAATTAATTGTTTCTCAGAATAACCCCCCCTCTCATTGCAACTACTGTGCCTCATACCTCTATGAGTTTATCAAATGCAGTTAACAGTATACCAGTGCTGTGTTTTACCATACTTCACATCACTTTGTTCTGACTCCTTTCTTCATTCATTTCAAAATTGCATCAGCACCAGATTATCATTAGTTTACTCATATATACATATATCCCATAACTGTTAATTAATCTAATCATTGTGTAACTTCCAATTCAGAAGTATAGTGAACTGAACAATGCGAAGAGTTATTCTGTGTATATAATACAGTGTGACATAGCAAAAATTCCGACAGCAAAAAATGCAAAGGAAAACTCCTTCCACTCTGTTAAATGTTTAGAGTTCATCCACTCATAGGAAATTCAATTGCAGTAATATATATGACTAAAACTATACAGGAAGTCCAAAATCATTACATCACAACTGAAAAACAGATCAAATGAATACAGTAAGCAAAACTACATGAAACTAGAATTTGGAATGAGACACCTCAAGCCAAATTGAAAATGTTCATGGCCTACATTTGCAACGATTTCATCGACCTGAAAAATCGAAACCACCGGATACTAACCAGCTAGAAAATTCATTATCAATTAGCTCAAATCTCAAAATGCATAAGGAATAAATTTGCAAATATGTGAATAAATGCAATGTGGAACTTCGAGTTCCAAACAAATATCACCTACTATCATAAGACAAGCAGAAGTTAGTAGTATTAGGAGCGCAAAGGCTCAGTGATAAATCTTTGTATTTATGCATCACTGATATATGTTAAAAAAAACAGAACAAAATTTAACACCAGAGAGAACATATACTTACATGACACCAGAAACAAAGAGAGTATTGACATTCCTTGACACTGGCTGACAAAAACAGGCAACTCTCACAAAATGAACTGCTTGAAATTGTTTAACAAATAACCACATACTGCACTCAATACACCTTTCAATAAATTGAAAAGTAAACTGTTAATGGTTAATAGACAATCCATACTACAGTACTACAGTCTTACGGAATTCTTGGATACTGGTAACATATAAATTGAGTTTTAAGTCTATTATTGTGATACTGTATGATTGATTAATGTAGCATAAATAATTTGTACTTGTAATGTAAACATTAACTAATGAAGTAACTTCTTATGTATCTTGACATAACTGTAATGCCTATTTCACTGCATGTGGTCAACAGCAAATAAAGAATCGATCAATCAATCAATCAGTGATACATCAATAATCGTTACAACTCATGTCAAATATGAAAGAATCTCCCAGATAAGGAAAATCATTCAAGTTTATGCTGTAATAAAATGTGGTGAAAATGATTTTGTAGGCAATGTTCAGTCTCTGTGTAATTATTTCGTACAACGTTTTAATATGAATGGTTGTTTGAAGATAAATCCATACACAAATTTTTTGTTTATTTATAGATGCAGTCACATTTGTATGACAAAGTCATGACTGTGTCATAAGAATGTGATTGCGTCTATAAATAAACAAAATTTTTTTACAAAATCACAAAGCAAAAAAAGTGGTCCAACTAAAGCATTAATATTTCTTTACGCACTACACGAATATGTAATAAAAAATGGGGGTTCCTATTTTTAAAAATGCAGTTGATATCCATTTCACCTATGGCAGCGCCATCTAGCGGGCCAAACATAGAGCCATCTGGTTTCCCCCTTCAAGCTAGACGAGTTTCGTTCTTTGTAGTTTTTTTTGTTTGATACTTATTTTGTGAGATATTTGGCTCGGTCACTATCAATGGACCACCCTATTTAGCAGCACTTTATTCATCCAGCAACAGTGTACATTAGATTTTGTCAAAGAACATGGTATAACAAAAATAAGATAAAGAGTGCACAATTTCCTACATAATACAATGGTTCATTGTACCTATCACAATATTTTTGGGCATTACATATTTGATTACCATAATAATCTTGTCGCAGAAGAAGCTGAGTAGCACTGTGGTGTAGTGGTTATGATACTAAACTGTTGCATGGAGGGTTGTGAGTTCAAAATTCACGTGGACTGTGCAATTTTCATTTTTATATTCGGTTTGAGTATATTCTAGAAGTATCCACAGATGTCAAGAATCACTGTATTGAAATGTTCCGTTGCTGTATATATACTGTATGTGTTCTGGCTGCAGGCAGTTCGCTCCACACTCTTGTATGTGTCTTGTATGTGCTGCTGTGCAGTGAGCTACCTTAATTTAAGTATTAACTGTATTTTTCTTACTTGTCACTTCTTCTTCCGTGTGTTTTTGCTTTTAGGAAGCTTTAATTGTCGAGTGCTAGTAATAGTGTTCCATAGATTTCGTGTTTGTTTTGAATACAGTCAGAGAGTCCCTTTAGTCAGCCGTAGTGCCAGTAGTGTCAGTGTCATCATAACTGCCGCCTGCTTCGTGTCTGCTGTGCAGCGAGCTATCTTAATTTAAGTATTAACTGTATTTTTCTTACTTGTTACTTCTTCTTCCGTGTGTTTTTGCTTTTAGGAAGCTTTAATTGTCGAGTGCTAGTAATAGTGTTCCATAGATTTCGTGTTTGTTTTGAATACAGTCAGAGAGAGTCCCTTTAGTCAGCCACAGTGCCAGTAGTGCTAGTGTTTGTTTTGAATACAGTCCAGAGACAGGTAGTGCTATTTTCATTGTTTTCTACAAGAAGTGGTTAGCAATTACAGTTTAGTCAACAATCAGACGCCTTTAGTGAATTAGCAGTATAGTTAAAAGTTGATTAACTCTCTACAGTAAAATGATTCCTTACGATGGATTGGATGTGTGACTGCTGTGTACGGACACAGGAGGAGCTGGCCACTGTTCCCGAACAGCTGAGCGTGTTGATGGCCGCGGTCAGCCGTCTTCAGGCTGCTGCCTCGGAGTGCAGCGGCAGTGGGGAGTCTGGTGCATCGCATGGTACACCCCAGGTGCTACATGCTTTACCCACTGTCCCTGCTGTCGAGACATCTTCGCGGGTACTGGGCACGGTTGGGCCACCCTCTCCCCAAGGGGAGTGGCGGGTTCAGCGGCATTCGCGGCGCACGAGGCAGAGGGTAAATGTGGAGGCTGTGTGGCGTCGCCCGCTCTGCCTGTGAGTGGACATATGGCCACTCCTTCATCAAGGTTCGAGCAGGCACACGGGGGGAGGGGCTTATTAGTTATTGGGAGCTCCAACGTTAGGTGGGTGATTGAGCCCCTTAGGGAAATAGCGGAAAGGTCGCTTGCCGGGGGGTCTCATCCGAGATGTGGAGGAGGCCCTGTCGGCGGCGATAGAGAGCACTGGGTGCACCCGACTGCAAATTGTTGCTCATGTCGGCACCAATGACTCCTGCCGTCTGGGTTCAGAGGTCATCCTCAGTTCGTACAGGCGGTTGGCGGAATTGGTGAAGGCGGAAAGCCTCGCTCTCAGGGTGGAATCAGAGCTAACTGTTTGTAGTACTGTTCCCAGAACCGATCTCGGTCCTCTGGTTTGGAGCCGAGTGGAAGGCTTAAACCAGAGGCTCAGACGATTCTGCGGAGATCTGGGGTGCAAGTTTCTCGACCTCCGCTATCGGGTGGAGAAATGTAGGGTCCCCCTGAATAGGTCAGGCATGCACTACACGGCGGAAGTGGCTACAAGGGTAGCGGAGTTGGTGTGGAGTGCACATGGGAGTTTTTTAGGTTAGAGAATTCCCTCCCTAAGCCTGACAAGATTCCTCCTGAGACGCAGCAAGGTAGGAGTAGGCAAAATGCAACAGGGATTATCAATATTAATGTGCTAATAGTAAACTGCAGGAGCGTCTATAGAAAGGTCCCAGAACTGCTCTCATTAATAAACGGTCACAATGCCCATATAGTACTAGGGACAGAAAGTTGGCTGAAACCAGACGTAAGCAGTAATGAAATCCTAAACTCAGATTGGAATGTATGCTGCAGAGACAGGCTGGTCAGTGGAGGGGAGGCGTGTTTATAGCGATAAGAAGTGCAATAGTATCGAAGGAAATTGACGGAAATCTGAAATGTGAAATGATTTGGGTGAAGGTCATGGTTAAAGCAGGCTCAGACATGGTAATTGGATGTCTCTGTAGGCCCCCTGGCTCAGCAGCTGTTGTGGCTGACCACCTGAAGGAAAATTTGGAAAATATTTCGAGTAGATTTCCCCACCATATTATAGTTCTGGGTGGAGATTTTAATTTGCCGGATATAGACTGGGAGACTCAAACGTTCATAACAGGTGGCAGGGACAAAGAATCCAGTGAAATTTTTTTAAGTGCTTTATCTGAAAACTACCTCGAGCAGTTAAACAGAGAACCAATCATGGCGATAACATATTAGACTTTCTGGTGACAAACAGACCCAACTATTTTAAACAGTTAACACAGAACAGGGAATCAGCGATCATAAAGCGGTTACTGCATCAATGATTTCAGACGTAAATAGAAATATTAAAAAAGGTAGGAAGATTTTTCTGTTTAGCAAAAGTGACAAAAAGCAGATTACAGAGTAGCTGACGGCTCAACACAAAAGTTTTGTCTCAAGTAGAGATAGTGTTGAGGATCAGTGGACAAAGTTCAAACCATCATACAATATGTGGTAGATGAGTATGTGCCAAGCAAGATCGTGAGAGATGGAAAAGAGCCACCGTGGTACAACAACCGAGTTATAAAACTGCTGCGGAAGCAAAGGGAACTTCACAGCAAACATAAACATAGCCAAAGCCTTGCACACAAACAAAAATTACGCGAAGCGAAATGTTGTGTGAGAAGGGCAATGCGAGAGGCATTCAATGAATTCAAAAGTAAAGTTCTATGTACTGACTTGGCAGAAAATCCTAAGAAATTTTGGTCTTATGTCAAAGCAGTAGGTGGATCAAAACAAAATGTCCAGATACTCTGTGACCAAAATGGTACTGAAACAGAGGATGACAGACTAAAGGCCGAAATACTAAATGTCTTTTTCCAAAGCTGTTTCACAGAGGAAGACTGCACTGTAGTTCCTTCTCTAGATTGTCGTACAGATGACAAAATGGTAGATATTGAAATAGACGACAGAGGGATAGAGAAACAATTAAAATCGCTCAAAAGAGGAAAGGCCGCTGGACCTGATGGGATACCAGTTCGATTTTACACAGAGTATGCGAAGGAACTTGCCCCCCTTCTTGAAGCGGAGTACCGTAGGTCTCTAGAAGAGCGTAGCATTCCAAAGGATTGGAAAAGGGGACAGGTCATCCCCGTTTTCAAGAAGGAATGTCGAACAAATGTGCAGAATTATAGACCTATATCTCTAACGTCGATCAGTAGTAGAATTTTGGAACACGTATTATGTTTAAGTATAATGAATTTTCTGGAGACTAGAAATCTACTCTGTAGGAATCAGCATGGGTTTCGAAAAAGACGGTCGTGTGAAACCCAGCTCGCACTATTCGTCCACAAGACTCAGAGGACCATAGACAGGGGTTCACAGGTAGATGCCGGGTTTCTTGACTTCCGCAAGGCGTTCGATACAGTTTCCCACAGTTGTTTAATGAACAAAGTAAGAGCATATGGACTATCAGACCAATTGAGTGATTGGATTGAAGAGTTCCTAGATAACAGAACGCAGCATGTCATTCTCAATGGAGAGAAGTCTTCCGAAGTAAGAGTGATTTTAGGTGTGCCACAGGGGAGTGTCATAGGACCGTTGCTATTCACAATATACATAAATGACCTTGTGGATGACATTGGAAGTTCACTGAGGCGTTTTGCAGATGATGCTGTAGTGTATCGAGAGGTTGTAACAATGGAAAATTGTACTGAAATGCAGGAGGATCTGCAGCGAATTGACGCATGATGCAGGGAATGGCAACTGAATCTCAATGTAGACAAGTGTAATGTGCTGCAAATACATAAAAAGATAGATCCCTTATCATTTAGCTACAAAATAGCAGGTCAGCAACTGGATGCAGTTAATTCCATAAATTATCTGGGAGTACGCATTAGGAGTGATTTAAAATGGAATGATCATCGGTAAAGCAGATGCCAGACTGAGATTCATTGGAAGAATCCCAAGGAAATGCAATCCAAAAACAAAGGAAGTAGGTTACAGTACGCTTGTTCGCCCACTGCTTGAATACTGCTCAGCAGTGTGGGATCCGTACCAGATAGGGTTGATAGAAGAGATAGAGAAGATCCAATGGAGAGCAGCGCACTTCATTACAGGATCATTTAGTAATCGCGAAAGTGTTACGGAGATGATAGATAAACTCCAGTGGAAGACTCTGCTGGAGAGACGCTCAGTAGCTCGGTATGGGCTTTTGTTAAAGTTTCGAGACCAATATAAAAGTATGAGAAGGATCTTTTACATGAAATACATTACAAGTAAATAATTGATTTAACACTTTTGTTCAGGGCCTTTTACATGAAATACATTACAAGTAAATAATTGATTTAACACTTTTGTTTGGGGCCTTTTACATGAAATACATTACAAGTAAATAATTGATTTAACACTTTTGTTCAGAAAAATTAACTTTGAGGTTGTGGCAAGCATTTGATTTATAATACTATTAACATATAGTAAATGAATATAGTTACTTGCTACAAGGTTACTGCAGATATTCATTTCTACTGTAATAGCAGGTGGTCATTAAGAATTTATATATTGCTTCCTAGAATGTAGACAATGTTTTATTTCTTTTTGCTGAGTTGGAAGTTTGTTGTACAAAATAGTACCCTGAATGTTGGTTTGTTTTTGTGTTAAAGTCTTGTTTACTCTTTTTATGTGGATGTCATTGCACATTCTTGTATGGTAGGAATTAAGATCTGTGTTGGTTTTATAATTATCAATGTGCATTTTTATATTAACATCACTTTCTTTATATAGAGGCATAGTAAGGGTAGGATATTTAGATGTTTAGATAACTGTTTGGAAGGTGTTAGCCTTGTACTGTTCGAAATTATTCTACAGCTCCTTTATGTAAGGTGAAGATGGTTTTCATGTTTGTCTTATTATGACCCCAGAGGGTTAGTCCACAGGTGATAGCTGAATGGATGTAAACAAAGTAGACAGTTCTGCTGCACACTCTACTACACACAGTACTAAACTTGTTAGTGAGGTAGAGAATGTGGGGTTTCCAGTCTAAATTTTCATCAATTTGCACACCTAAGAATTTTGTGGCAGCTACCCTTTCAGTTTGTTTACTTCGAATTTTGAAGTTCACATCATGATGAGACTTTGTATATAATTAGTTAAACTGTTCAGTTCAAGCCAGTTGTTTAAATATTCCAAAACTATGGTTGCAGATGTTGGCAATACTGTATTTATATGTCTGTTACAACAATATTTATGTCCTCAGTAAACAGAGTTATGTGCATATCACTGATTCAGATCTTGCTATCATTAATATATGTAAGAAATAAGAGAGGTCCTAGAATGCTGCCCTGATGTACTCCAACTGGTACAGTCTGCATGTCCAATCTGTACACAATGCTTTGATTTTTATTGTTTGCTGAGGTAATTTCTCCTACCTTTTTCTGTTGTGGTGATCTGAAACCATTTTAATTAATTAATTTATTTATGTATTATCATCCCAATGATCACATTTGTGATATAGGATTTGTCAGGATTCATTTTAACAACTATATAATATTTTTACAAAATTTTTTCTGTGCTGAATTCATATGAATATATCCTATGTTTAATACAATATACAACTAATAAGTGTTTTTATAACATAATTTCTTATGTGCTTCACACCTATTCCTTGATGTGATTTCATTTGTCACATTTATGGTATCATATATTCTTATACAGTTGAGCAGAGCTATTCATTTATACTGTAGTGACATTTGTTAAGCATGTGGTTCTTAATCTTCTTATGTGCCTGGCAGACATATTCATTGATGTAATTTCATTTGTCATATTAACTTAAACATATATTCTTATACAGTTGCACAGAGGTATTCACCTATGCTGTAGTAACATTTGTCAAACATGTGGTTCTTTATATTCTAATACAGTTGAGCGTAGAAATTCACTTACACTGTAATAACATTTGTCAAGCATGTGATTATTTATAACAGTTTTAAATTTATCCTCATTTTCCAGCTCTTTGATATGTTTTGGTAGTGCATTAAAAAGTTTGATGCCTTGATTATATACATGTTTCTGACTTCTGGTCCATCTTACAGCTTGTAAGTGGAGATCTTTACATTGCTGTGTATTGTAATTATGGTAGTCTGTATTGGTTTTCATTTTGTCCTGATTTCTTTTGATCACCAACAGACATTTCAGAATGTATAATGATGGAATTGTTAAAATTTTCAATGCTTTAAAAAGGGGCCTACCATGTGTTTGAGGTGGGCTCTGGGTCGTTATCTGAATAGCGCATTTTTGTAATTTGAAAATCTCATTTAGACGACAATTTGTTTTTCCCCAGAATACTATCCCATAGGATGCAATGGACTGAAAATAGCCAAAATATACTAATCTGGTACAGTCATTACTACAAACTCTTGAAATTATTCTAGGTACAAAACATGCTGAATTTAGTTTTAGTGCTAAGCTCACCACATGGTCCTTCCAGTTTATCTTCTCATCAATGTGCATACCCAGGAATTTTGCACACTGTACTCTTTCAAGTTGTTTGCCCTCCATGGTGGGTTTTAGTTTGTCATCTTCACTTATTTTTCCATATTGTGCATAATTAGTTTTTTTTGCATTCAGTGTTAGTTTGTTTGTACTAAACCATTTTTGTATATCTTGTAGGACATGGTCCACAGTACTGTGAAATGACTGCTTCATATCACTAACTATTAAAGTAGTGTCATCAACAAATAACATGATTCTATCTTTTCTCTCTGACACCTGAATATCATTAATGTAAATGAGGAACAGCAAGGGGCCTAATACACTTCCTTGGGGTACTCCTACTGTGACCTCCCTTGGATCTGATCTTAGTTTAATTTTTTGGTTAATATTTGGTGCTGTAATTTCAACCACCTGCATCCTCTTTTCCAGATACAACTCAAACCAATTTTTTACTGGTCCTCTAATACCTATAGCTTCAAGCTTTTCCAAAAGTATGCTGTGGTCAACAGTGTCAAAGGCTTTTGATAAATCTAGATTTATCCCGACTACACTTTTTCATTCTTCCAATTTACTGATTATTTCTTTAGTGTATTACAGTACAGCTGTTTCGGTACTTCTCCCAGCTTGAAATCCATGCTGATTACTGTTTATCAGATAGTGGACATTAAGATAATGTGTGACTCTATATTTCATTAGCATCTCTAAAACCTTAGAAAAAGTTGGGAGAAGTGAGACAGGTCTGTAGTTTTCTATTTTAAGCTTATCACCCTTTTTCAACAGGGGAACAACTTTAGAAATTTTCAGTTTCTGTGGAAACACGCCCTCAGCCATTGACAAGTTTGCTATGTGCGCCAATGGTTTCACTATTTGATTAGCTATTTTCTTTACTAGTATTACTGGCACCTTATCTACTCCAGCTGACATCTTGGACTTCAGACTTTTAATCACTTTTAAAACTCCCTTTTCGTTTGTTGGGACTGCCATCATACTGCTGGCTGCCTTGGGTGCTGCCATCTTAATCTGGCCCCCAAAGTCCCTGCTTAATGTCTGGAGCACATTTAAAAAGTAATTATTTATGTAATTAGGCATGGCATATTTATCTACCATTTTATTCTCCTCATCTTTTAGAATAATTTCCTTATCTTTGATAGGTACCCAAGTTTCTTTTCTCACTATTTCCTATGCTATTTTAGTTTTATTTCTGGACTGTTTTATTTCCATATCATTATTTAGTAACTTTGCATTTGCAATTACTCTATACCTTTTTATGTATTCTATAAAATCAGTATCTGCACACTCCCTCAACTCTGAATTCAGTTTTTACATGTTTTCACATGATTTTTTAATGCCAAGAGTCATCCAAGAACTTGATGTGTCCAGTAGACTTGATTCTGGTCAGTTTCTTTGGAAAACATATCTCAAAGTTCATCATATAATCGATGCAAATACACTATATGCCCCATCTGTACTTGTTTGTTTCATAACATCTAACCAATTTTCATTTTCTAAGATACTTATGAATTGATGACAGCCGTCCACAGAGAAGTTTCTTTTGTAAATATAATTTACAACTTTATCTTCCTTTGACCTTAAAGGGATTTCAATGGTGAGAGCATTGTGGTTATACAATCCTAAATCTATGTTTGTTACCTCTATGTCAGTTGTTGACATATTTGAGAAAATGTTATCTATGAGGCTACTGGAGGTTTTCGTTATTCTCGTTGAATTGTTTATGTGTAATATGTCAAAAAATTGACTTTTTTGTTGATTTTCATCTAGAAGATTACTATTTAAATCACTGCAAAGAATAATCACAGTTTCTTTTTTGTAAAAAGTATTTAGCAACAATTCTAATTTATCAAAAAAGACTTCTATGTTTCCACATGGTGACCTATACACTGTTATGACTATGACTTTTTTCATCAGGCACCTGCTTCAAAAAACTTTTCAATACTTAAGTTCTCTGCTTCACATCTCTTTTTAAATTCTAACTCTTATCTAAGGTAAAGACTGACTCCACCACCTTTTCCAATTTTCCTACCATAATGATTTGCCAGTTTAAATGGATTAATATGAATACTACTAATTTCATGGTCCTTACACCAGTGCACAGTAATACACAAGACATCAGGTTGGGTGTTACTTACTGCTATTTCAAGTTCACAATATTTGTTCTTGAAGCACTGCACATTTAGAGTCATAATCTTTAGAACGGGAGTGAGCACCGATGGTATTTCTCCTTTCGTTTATCACTGTTAACTTGGAGTTTTCATTAAGGCTGGATACCAAAAATCCTGTTGTACCACAGGTTTCTTGTTTCTGTTGCTTTTCCTACTTGAAATGGATGATGCTGATTGATTGTTTATATTAGCTGTGGCAGCTGATGACATTTTAATATTAACTATAGCAGATGTTGATGTTTTTAGTGCTTCAGCAAATGTTGCTCTTGTTAAGGTTTGCATTTCTTCTGCTTCTTCCCTCATTTGGAGTGGGATTTTAGGGAACTTTTTTTTTTAAATATATGGCTTATTTCTTCTAGTATCTTTTCACCCATCATCTTTTTTCCATAATAGTTCCTGTGCTGTCCATGCCTTGTGAAATGATTTCTCTCTCAGCTGTTTGCATCCACAAAAGCTGCACACTTAAAAGCTCAGCAGATCTTCCTAAATTTATTATTTGTTGACTTTATTTCTTTGTTTACACATGATTCCTTGATTAGATCATGTCTATGTGGCACACTTACAACAAGAACCTTTAAATTTAGATCTGACAGCTTTCTTAGAGTTGTTTGAAGTGTCCTTGTCACTAGTTGGCTTTCATTTTTGTATGTGTCATTTGCTCCACCTATTAGCACACAACATGTTCCAGTCTTAACTAAGTTATCACAATTATTTACTATTTCATTAAGGGGAGCACCAGGTTTGACAATGCCAGTTACTCTAAACTGGGACTGCTGATCATTTATTATTTGTGCCACACCCTTTGCATGACTATCACCTAATACACAGACTTGATATTGGTTGTTCTCCAAGTGCCTCCTCACATACCTATAGCTTCTAGTTTGTCTAGCAAGACATCATGATCAACAGTATCGAATGCCTACGATAAGTTCAAGTTTATTCCTACTGTACTGTTATTTCTGTCAAGTCCTATTACAATGTTTCATAGGAATTGGGTAATTGCTGTTTTTGTACTCATTCCTGTGCAAAAACCATATTGTTTTACAGACAAGAGATTGAATTTTTTGAGGTAATTTGTAATTATATTTTTCATGACATTTATATTATTTTTGCAAATACAGATAACAAAGCTATTGCTCTATAGTTTCCCACTTCATATATATTACCCTTTTTATATAAAGGTTTTATTTTTGAAATTTTTAATCTTTGTGGGAACACCCCTTCTGTTAATGATATGTGAGAGTGGTTCTACTATGACACTAGCACATTTAATTATGACTGAACCTGGTACCTCATCAGTTCCAGAGGACATTTTATTCTTCATTATTTTTATTATCTTAAGAACTTCTAATTTATTTGTGGGACATAGCAATATTGAATTATCACTTTGCTCTCTTTGAACTGTGGCACTACAATTACTAGCAAAATGTTTACTCAGATTGACTGGAGTGTTTATGAAATAGTCATTCACGTAATTTGCTAGAGTACCGTTTCTGAGTAACACACCATGATCATCTTTTAATACAATGCCATCTTGCTTTTTAACACTTTTGTTTGTTTCCTTTTTTACTATATTCCATATTGCTTTTGACTTCTTTGCTGTCCCTATGATTACTTTGTCACTGTGCATTGTCTTGGCTGTTTTAATTACTTTTGTATAAATTTTCTTATATGTCTTAACATATTCTGCAAAATGTTCATGTTGGTTGTCTTTTCTCAGTTGATTGAGAAGTTTTAGCTTTCGACTGGATACTCTGATAGCAGGTGTCATCCAGTGGCTGCTGTTTTTTTTTTTTTTTGGAAAACACATCTGAAATATGCACATGAAAGTATTATAAAATGTGTTGAATGATTCATCAGTTGATGATTTTGAGTATACATCTTCCCAGGTTTCTTGTGCTAATGATTGAATAAAAATATTAACCTTTTATGGGTAGAAGTGCCTTTTATATTCCCATTTGTATTTAACCACCTCAGGTACAGAAGAATTTATGCATGTTACTAGTGTGTTGTGGTCTGAGAGACCTAAGTTTATGTTTTGTGCCTCAGTAACATCATTTTCGATATTTGTAAAGATATTATCTAATAGGGATGAAGATGACTCTGTTATTCTAGTGGGGTCTGTGAACAGTAGTTTCATGTGAAAGCTGTTTAGGATACTCAAAAGGTGTCTTTTTTCTTCAGTTTCAATTAACAGGTTGATGTTAAAATCCCACATATTAACAGGTTCACTTCATTGGTATACAAAATGTCTAGCACTGCTTACAAATAAAAAAAAAATGCATTTGTCACCTAGTGGTGACCTGTATATTGATATGACAATTAGTTTTTTACGCTTGTGCTCAGATTTTAGCTCTATGGCACATGATTCAAAAATTTTCTTGATATTTACATGGTATGTTTCAGATCTAACTTCATACTGCAGCCCAGCCTTAGTGAAGTCACATACTCCACAATTTTTACAAACTCTGTGACAATAATGAATTTTGCAAATATTTGTTATTTTGTCAATACCTGGTGAAGTGCTGCTTTCTTGCTGATTTTTGACACTTATCTGCAATTTTTCAGATTGATTTGTCACAATCTCTTCCTTTTCCTCGTTTGGTCCCATAATAAAATCATCACTAAGTGAAGCAGCTGTACCTGGCCTTTGGCTCCTCCTCCAGCAGTGTTGATCAGCTGCTGCTATTATTGGAAGTTCAGTAGCTGCTGCTGTTTGTTGGTGCAGTCGGTGACATGGTTTCTTGTACAGTGACTGTGTTTGTTTTTTTTTTTTTTTTTTTTTTTTTTTTTTTTTTTTTTTTTTTTTTTTTTTTTACTAACACTGTTTCTGCTGGAGGTGGAGGTGCTGCTGTAACTGTTCTGTTGCTGTTGTTGTTGCCATTATTTTTGTTGATGTTGTCGTTAGTGGTTGTGGTGGGGTGGTGCTGCTGCTGCTGTCGTTGGTGTTGTACTTGCTACTTGTTTGAGTCTCGGTCTGGCACACAGTTTTAATCTGCCAGGGAGTCTCATATCAGTGCACACTCCACGGGAGAGTGAAAATCTCATTCCAAACTGAAAATGTTCAAGCTCATCATTTGCAGCGATCAGACCAACCTGAAAAAATCCCATCCGCTGGGTACTAACCAGTAAGAAAATTCATAATCAATTAGCTAAAATCTCAAAATCCATGAGAAACAAGTATGCAAGCATGCAAATCGATGTGATGTGGAACTTCAAGTTCCAGAAAAAAATGTTCAAGGCCTCTGTTTGTGACGATTGACTGACCTGAAAAATCCAAACCACTGAATACTAACCAATAAGAAAGTTCATAATCAATTAGTTCAAATCTCAAAATCCACAAGGAATAAATATGCAATTATGCAAGTCAATACGATGTGGAACTTCAAGTTCAAAACAAATATCACCTACTACCATAAAACAAGCAGACGTTAGTATTGGGTGCACAAAGGTTCAGTGATACAGTGAAGCATACACAATGATTACAACTCATGTCCAATATGGAAAAATCTTCCAGATGAGCAAAATTATTCTTGTTCATGATGTAATAAAATTTGGTGAAAATGATAGTGTAGGCAATGTTCAGTCACTATAAGTTGGTAATGTGCAGAAAATATAAATGTTTTAGATGTGTATCAAAATACCACATGTCTGTGTTGAGAACCAAAGTACTAAAGAATATATATGATGAATGCAAACGACCAATATAGAAAACATGACACAAAGCATATACAGAATCAAATATAAAGAAAAGCACAAGCATAATGCAAAGCAGAGTAATACACTTGACATACTGAAACATAGCTTAAACACCATGTGTAATTGGTGTGTAAAAGAAATGGTTGATGTCCAGCCAGAGCATCCAACCAAAATATTTCCTATCTGACTGATGCCTTCCTCAGACTAATCAGCCAATGCATATATCTTATCAAGACTGTGGTCATCTGTAGCCATGCAGCCAAAATCCACTAATAATACTATTGTCACCCTAGGACAACAGGGAGCAAAATACACCTAAATCATATTAATCAAAAGCTTTCAAAGACAACACCAGATTTACCACAAGCAATGGGATTCATTATAGTCAAGATCAAGAAAATATTAAGTTAATTATTGAAATCCATAGAATCTGTGTAATGTATAAACTTCAAATAGAAGGCTAAGTGTAAGCAATGTAAATTATGTTGATGGTCACTAAAAGTCACCATAATAAGCATGTATGTACAAAGTATTTCAGATTCACATGATGTTGAATAATCATAAAATCATAAAGATGTGAAATAATACCAAATATTATACAAGTGACCAAGATTATACCATAGTTCCAGCTGATGAAGTAGAGTGTCAAGTAGACAAATGCATGTGTATTATCCAGTTGGCTATACTCAGTTCAAAATTAATATTGTTGTCAGTTCCTGTCGGTATAGAGGAGATGAGATACTATTTTCAAATCATCAAAGCATTGTACCTCACATCATAAAACACCAATAGCATGAATCAAAATAGATAATCAAAATTAGCATAAATCCAAAGCATAGAAGTGTGTATGAGAATGTTTGTGAATGTTGTACTGATGTATAATGGTGCTGAATCTTAATTGGGGCCCTTGTGGTTGCCAGACACATGATACACACAGAGAGTGTAGGCCCCTCACCTCCGCCCAATGGTTGACCTTATTAACCCGAACTCTGCAAATTCTCTAACTCCTTCTCAACAACCTTCCTCTTACAAATAAGTACACCATATGGCTAATTGAAAAGTGGTTCATGTGGTCACAATATTAACTTACACATGTAATCTTTTATGCTGCCTGGCTTGATACTAAAAATGCTATTATATTCCTACAGGAATCCATCCAAGTCACTCTTTTCATTGCTACTTAAATTGTATGCAGAGTTAAATTTTATCAAAAGCAAATTGAGAAAATTCTTCACTAACCACCTGGTTATCAAAATACTCATTATCTTCATGTCAATAGTTCTTGTCATCAAATACTTCTACTCCTCTTAAATTATTACTACAATTCTCCACAAACATTATCTGTAATTTAGTTTAACCATGAACACCAGATTTTGGATCAATATATTTTAACTTACTATTTAGCTAATAAAACCTAGCATTAACTTTGAGCATGCAACCCATCCGTAACAACATGTGTTCATGTGTTTGTTCAAGGCAATTATTACTAGACATCCTTGCTGAAATACGACAATACTGACAGTAAATGAAATTAATCCTTGCCTACTGATTAAATTACTAACTTTCCCATCAGTACCTTTTTATTTTAACAGCAGATGGCTATATAAGGACTACCAAGTATTTCATGCTTATTACGTCCATCCTCTTCCAATAAATCATCTTCAGTATCCCTACAATTTAAATCATCATTCAGTTGAATCTCATTTCCTAACTTAGGTTGTAAAGTACTAAAAGGCAGCTTACAACTAGAGTGTGTGTGTGTTTAATACTGTTCCAGTAATCACCTTTTCCTATGGTCTCCCCATTTGCTTCCAATACATTCAGTATCTTATTACTGATTAACTTACCTTTATCCCAAAGCATTTCCGTAATACTTGTGTGTCGGTCGAACCTACCGGTAACAAATCTAGCAGCCCACGTCTAAATTGCTTCGACGTCTTCCTTTAATCTGACCTGGTGCAGATCACAAACACTTAAGCACCATTCAAGAATAGATTGCACTGACATTCTGTATGTGGTCTTCTTTACAGATCCCGAAATTCTTGCGGTAAACCGAAGTTAACCGTTCACCTTTCCTACCACAGTCCTCTCATTCTCATACCATTTCATACTGCTCTGTAACCTTATGCCAAGATATTTAAATGACTCAACTGTGGCAAGCAGGACACTACTAATGCCGTATACAAACATTACAGGTTTGTCTGCGCTAACTTACATTTTTCTACATTTAGAGCTAGTTACCGTTAATCGGACCAACTAAAAATTTTGTCTAATTCTTGTGTCCTCCTACAGTCACTCAACTTTTCCACCTATCTGTACCCCACAGCATCATCAGCAGACAACCACAGATTGCTGCCTACCCCGTCTGCTGGATCATTTACGTGTACGGAGAATAACGGTGGTCCTATTGCACTTCACTGGCACACTCCTGATGATACTCGTGTCTCTGATGAACACTCACCGTTGAGGACGACGTACTGGTTTCTATTACTTAATAAGTCTGTAAGCCACTCACATATCTGTTACGTATACAAGCAGAAGAAGAGAAATTTGTTAACATCGAGTATGGATTAAAGTGTCAGGAAGTCTTTTCTGAAAGTATTTGTATGGAGTGTAGCCGTGTATGGAAATGAAACACGGACGATAAATAGTTTAGTCAATAAGAGAATAGAAGTTTTTGAAATTTGGTCGTACAGAGGAATGCTGAAGATTGGATGGGTAAATTTCATAACTAATGATGACGTACTGAATAGAATTGGGGAGAAGAGGAATTTGTGTCACAACTCGACTAGAAGAAGGGATCGGTCGGCAGGACATGTTCTGAGACATCAAGGGATCACAAATTTAGCATTGGAGGGCAGCGTGGAGGATAAAAATCGTAGAGGGAGACGAAGAGATGAATACACTAAGCAGATTCAGAAGGATGTAGGTTGCAGTAGGTACTGGGAGATGAAGAAGCTTGCAGAGGATAGAGTAGCATGGAGAGCTGCATCAAACCAGCCTCAGGACTGAAGGCCACAACAACAACAACATACATGCAGAAGACCAGCTTTGTTGGAGCTGCACATTTCAGTGATGTTTGTCTTCGGCATGCCAGTGTAGATGTTTACACAGAATCAAATAAGTGAAAAATCCATACAATACGAATGTTTATTTATATATATCTAAAAACAAAGATGATGTGACTTACCAAATGAAAGTGCTGGCAGGTCGACAGACACACAAACGAACACAAACATACACACAAAATTCAAGCTTTCGCAACAAACTGTTGCCTCATCAGGAAAGAGGGAAGGAGAGGGAAAGACGAAAGGATGTGGGTTTTAAGGGAGAGGGTAAGGAGTCATTCCAGTCCCGGGAGCGGAAAGACTTACCTTAGGGGGAAAAAAGGACGGGTATAAACTCGCACACACACACATATCCATCCACACATATACAGACACAAGCAGACAGACATATCATTGTTTATTTATATTTTTTATTTATTTGTGCACGAGACCTTGTCAGTACATAGAATGTACGTAAGCTGTCGGACATCATTTAACAAGATATTGTTTCTGTCATTTTAACATCATTAATCTCTTATAGTTACTCTACTTATTATTGGCTCATTATTTGCATTTGTTTAGTGGTTAGAATGTTACTACAGTTTCAGTGAATAAGACTAGTACATTGTTATTCATACTGGCACATTATTATTTATCAAAATACTCTTTCAGACAGAAGAAGCAGTGATCAATTAGATATGCCTTTACTGTAGCTTTGAACCCTGCTATGTTGTTTATTGATTGTATGTCACTTGGCAGCTTCCTGAATATCATTTTTCCAATGTGTGGCACTCCATTTTGGCAGAGCTAAGTTTTTGTGTGATGTATGTGGGGATCCATTTTTTGCCTTGTGTGCACATCTTCATTTATGAGGAAGAGTTTGGGATTTTCAATCACATACTGCTGTATGAATACTGTGGTTTCATATATATGCAGGCATGGAAGTGGAAGGGTTTGTTGACTTCTGAAGATTGGCTTGCATGATTTTCTGTGTTTGACACCTTGTATGATTCTTTTTGGATTCTAATTAGCTTGATGGTGTTTGGACAAGCTCCCCAGAAAATGACTCCATACTTCAGCATCGATTGGACACTTGTGTATTACGCACTTTTAAGGCAGTCCAATTTAGTATTGGAGGGCAGTGTGGAGGGTAAAAATCGTAGAGGGAGACCAAGAAATGAGTACACTAAGCAGATTCAGAAGGATATAGGTTGCAGTAGGTACTGGGAGATGAAGAAGCTTGCACAGGATAGAGTAGCATGGAGAGCTGCATCAAACCAGCCTCAGGACTGAAGACTACAACAACAACAACAACAACAACAACAACAACAACAAGGCAGTCTTTACGACATCAGTTTTCGAGGATCCTCAAAACGTAGTTTAGTTTTTTGCCGAGATTGTCAGTACAAGTTCCCCGCCTGACAGTATCCTGGATCCACAGCTCGAGAAACTTTGTCAGGTCAACTGTATTTACAGCTTTGTTTGACAACTGTATATTTATAGTTTGTGGAACCTATTCCTTGACATTACTGAACTTTATTGCTACAATTTTTCCTTCATTTATGATTATCTTATTGTATGTGCACCATTCTGCTATGCTAGCCATTGTCTATGTTATGTTTTTTTGTGGTAGGTTTTCTGATTTTGCAGTAATGAGAAAGCTTGTGTCATCAGCAAATTTGTAAGCATTTTGGCACTGTATGTTTGTTCGTGGTTCATTTACATGTAGGATGAACAGCACTGGTCCTAGCACTGATCCTTGGGGAACACCATATTTCATATCTTGGTAATATGAGTAACGGTTTATGATTTTGTTCCAGTCAGTGTGTTTTATTTCCACTGTTTGTTTCCATCTGCAAATGTATGACCTGACCCAGTCATTAGGTGTGCCTCTGTTGCCTAGTTGATTTAATTTCTGTAGGAGTGCTTCATGATTTATAATATCAAATTCTTTTAATGAGTTAAGGGACACACCCATGATCTAATCTCCACTTTCTGGTAAATTTCACTTAGGAATTCATAGATAGCACTGTTGGCTGAGCAATTCTTCCTAAAACTGTGTTCTGCTGTGGATGTTGTTGTTGTTGTTGTTGTTGTTGTTGTTGTGGTCTTCAGTCCTGAGACTGGTTTGATGCAGCTCTCCATGATAATCTGTCCTGTACAAGCTCCTTCATCTCCCAGTACCTACTGCAACCTACATCCTTCTGAATCTGCTTAGTGTATTCATCTCTTGGTCTCCCTCTACGATTTCTACCCTCCACACTGCCCTCCAATGCTAAATTTGTGATCCCTTGATGCCTCAGGACATGTCCTACCAACCGATCCCTTCTTCTAGTCAAGTTGTGCCACAAACTTCTCTTCTCCCCAATCCTATTCAACACCTCCTCATTAGTTATGTGATCTACCCAACTAATCTTCAACATTCTTCTGTAGCACCACTTTTCGAAAGCTTCTATTCTCTTCTTGTCCAAACTATTTACTGTCCATGTTTCACTTCCATACATGGCTACACTCCATACAAATACTTTCAGAAACGACTTCCTGACACTTAAATCTGCTGTGGATAGGATTTGATATTTTTCCATAAAGGCTGTAAGTCTTTTGTGGAAGAATTTCTCTAGAATATTTGAGAAGCCAGAGAATAGGACAATTGGCCTGTAATTGCCAACTTCTTCTGTGTTTTCTGTTTTGTAGATTGGTTTCAATTTTGCAATTTTTAGGCAAGAAGGGAAAGTCCCTGATGCCAGTGAACTGTTGCATATATGTGTTAGTAGTTTAAAAATGCGTTCACTACATCTTTTTATTATTGTATCAGCTATATCATCTACTCATGAGGACTGTTTCATTTTTAAGGTTTTTATGATGTTCGGGATTTCTTCTTCATTCATTGCAACAGATAGAATGAGGTAGCAGAGCTGTTGATCTTAAGTGGTGATGCTGTTGTATTTCGATTACTTGGAGTAATCTTATTAATTAGTTGCTCACTTATGTTTGTAAAATAGCTGTTGAAGGTATTTGTTACTTTCCTTGGCTCTATTATTTTCTCTCCATCTTGACATAGCATGATATTGGGATTTCCGGTAGTGACATTACCTGCCTGTTATTTCACAACTTTCCAAATGGCGTTGGTCCTGTTTCCAGCAGACGGAATGTATAAATAATTTGCCTTCATTTTCACTTCCTTGACAACGTTTTTAAGAATTGTCTTGTATTTTCTGTAATAAGTATGAAATTCATTTCCTACCTGCTGTGTCTTTATAATATAATATAGTTTTCTCTTTTTCTTGCTTGAGATCTTTATTCTGGTTTTTCTGCAAGATTTGTTTGTATTATTAGACCTCAGTCTGATTCTTTATTGGAAATGCAGTTCCATAGTTCTTGCTAGGTACTTCCATAAATCTGTTGAACTTTTAACATGTAATTCCATGCTCATGTACTGCATTCCATGTTTCCTTAGCTAACAGTTGGCTGATGGTTGTCTATATTCTATTCGCTTCGCATTCGTTCTTCTTTATAGTTCTGTTGGCATTGTGAGTTTAGGTAGTGGTATGCCCTACTGTACAGAAAGCAATAAACATACTGTCAATTATGGTCACTAAATCATGCAATAAATTTAGAAGCCAATTATGGGTCGCAGCACAATGCACATTACAAACAAAGTAATAGTCCTTGTGATGATGTTATAAGATTAGTGGAGCCAATTGTGGGCACTAACACAAATGTAACTTCTGATAACTAGTGTTTGATGTTTCTCCTACTGAAAGTCCCAAAGATAATGTCTTACTTCTGTGGCCATACTTCACTGAAATAAATGCAAAATACTTTGGAGTTTCTGCCAAAGAACAGGAAAAATCTTCAATTTTCATCTTTCGAAAGGACAAAGGGCCTTGTGTCATACTGTCCCAATAAGAATACAACTGTCCTTCATAATTTCTACAATGCACCATGATGATGTTATCGATAGTAGTACAGGGACGTGAGACAGCCTGAGATGATAACATTATACATGACAAAAATTGGTGTGGACACGTTCCACATCATTACGAAGTGTCGTATTCATGATCTATGGAACAAGTACTAATCTAATCTATTGGCTGCCTCAAAAAATGATGTAGCTTGAAATACAAGGTGCTGGCCTGTGGTAATGTCCTACAGTCTACTAAACTTAGATGCAATACATGCATTTTGTGTTTATAAATTGAAAGAAAATGTAAATAAAGCAACTACTTTCCTAACCAATCTTGCATGAGAACTTACAAAGCCCTAAATACAAAAGGAGGTATTAAGCACAACAAGTTCCTAAGAAGATCAGGAGGCATGGAATTTTACTGATTGGAATTGGAGAGAGAATGGAACAGGCTGTGAAGCAGTGCCATATGGATCCTTCTTTGAATTGCACAGGTGGGAAGTTCCACTGCAATACATCCTACGTTCCTGTAACCCTGGCCTCAGCCTTCATTAGTCACTGTCCTGACCCAACCATTTCGCATATGTCAGCATTATCTTTTTGTCATAATGGGGTATGCAGCACATGGCATGATAAGCGTTGACTTCCACGTGAGCTGTTGCTGTGAATAATCTATCCGTGGTCTAGCATGGTCTAGGAGTCAACGTCATGCAGTGGGAATTCAAAGCTGTGATATCATACCTATTCTTTTTCATTCTTTTTTAAGTCGTATTCCATCAGTCTGCTAAGAGCATCAGTCTGACTGAAGGTCAGAGACAGTTTAGTTCACTTTCTAAGCAGCCAGTAATAGAAACATCTTGCGGAAACAGGTCTGTGGAAGAGCTTGTGAGTGTCTGTCATGGCAAGATAAAGCTAAGTGGATTTTAAAAGTAAACACTTTTGATGGCAGCCTTGTGTATACTACCGAGAGGCGTGGTGCAGTGTTTAACATAGGACTCGAATTCGGGAAGATGACGGTTCAAACCTGCTTTCGGCCATCCTGATTTATGTTTTCCATGATTTCCCTAAATCGCTTCAGGTGAATGCCGGGATGGTTCCTTTGAAAGGGCATGGCCGATTTCCTTCTCCTTGTGTGTACGTAGTATATCACTCACATTTCGAGCACATATAATGTGTAGGTCTACTCAGTGTCTCAGAAACAATATGTGCAGCACAGCGCAAATTGCGTTCTGCTGAGGCACTTCCTTTACATCACAATGATACAAAATTAATCTGTAATTCACAGTTAAGTGTTTCATAGAGCATTCACAGAATACCTTCAATTTCTCAACCATCCCATTCATGCACAAAGCTCTAGAGAAACGAGTTCTAATTTCTCTTATGTTATTATACGTGTAATATTATCCTTTGTACGACAGTGGCAACAAAAACTTGTTTGTATCTGGAGGAGAAAGGTGGTAGTTGAAATGTCATGAAAATAACGTGTCGTAGTGAGAAAGTGTTTGTTTTAACATTGCATCCCCAACTCGTCCCCCTGCCCACTCCTCCCTCCAGCTTCAAGGAAACAAAAGGAGAAACATCTGCACCACACTCTCCCCTAATACCCCATACTATAAAATTAACTTCCTCCTTTCAACGGTTTTGATGTCCTTCGTCAAACCCATCAGGTAATGACCGCACTGTGGTCACCACTGTGCTCAGCAATATTCCAGAGGATGTCAAACAACCGTAATGGTGGCAGTCTCCTTAGTAGACTTATTGGGTCAATAACCCAACATTTGTTTCACCTTCGCCAAAATATGTGATGTTTGTAACCTCTAGGACTTTCGTTAGGTCCTTAACACTCAAAATTGTTTTACTTGCCGATTTCTTGAAGCATGACAAAACCTTCTTTGAAATCATGCGGAGAATCTCATGGTAAAGATTTATTTTCAACTTCGTTTTGCAATTCGCTTTGTTCTTCTGAGGAGTTTAATAGACTGTAGTATTACCAGGCACAAATAGTTGCACAATTGATGTGATTTTCCATAGGAAAGCAATGTGGTTGTGGAATCAGCTTATGACGAATGATATCAAAAGCCTTTTTGGAACTCTGTATACATGGAATCAATTTGAGAACCCCTGTACACATTACGTCATGTGAATGAATTGCCAGCTGTGTCTCACAGGAGCGACACTTTCCAAATCCATGTTGGTTTGATGTCAATAGGTAATATATTTTGGGGTATTCCATGACGTTGGTACAAAGAATTTATTCACATGTCCTGTTATATGTTGATATCATCGATATCGATCTGTAACTCAGTGCATTATGTTTATTTTCTTTTATATGTATTGCGGTGGTCTGTGCAACTTTCCATTCTTTCCTCTCACCACAAATATTAGAATACTGCTCATGATGTTGTAGGAAAAGTAGTTAAGCTGGTGGGTCGCTGACGCACAAAATGCACACTAAACTGTTAGCCTGTTCAAGAAAGACATTGCCTGTAGAAACATAATCGTCCTGTTATGACTAAGGTGCGGTCACAACAACGTAGTGGAACATATCTGGTGATGATGTGGTAGTCTTGTTACTTCCTGGAATGACAGAGAGTTATCCTGTAAGATTCAACTGATGTACTTGTGGTATCCCAATAAAAGATTCTGAATGAATTCCACTTTAGTGTTTATTTATTTATTTATTTTATTTATCTCTTGTTCCGGTGATTCATGATGTGACACTATCACAGGATATGGAACTTGTCAATTTTACAAGCTTGTGGCCAGAATTTATGGTAAACAAAACAAAAACAGTAAACAGTAACTTAGATCCCACTACAAAAAATACATTTTAGAGATAGATAGAGATTACAAAACAAAAACAGTAAACAGTAATTTAGGTCCCACGACAAAAAATACATTTTAGAGATAGATAAAGATTACAAAATGATATGTGTTACAGAGAAATAAATATTGCAAAACATATGTTTACAATAAAAATATTCGGTATTACAAATACAAATTTGGGCATACATTTGCGATTTACAATACAAGAAATGTTAAACACTGTAGTTCAGGAACTCTTCTATTGTCTAAAATGATCCTTGCAATAGGAACTGCCTTAAGGTTTTTTTAAACAAGAGATCATCATGTACCAAACACTTAATTCTTGAAGGGAGGGCATTAAAAATCTTACAGCCACTGAAATGGACTCCTCTCTGCACCATACTTAGATTTAGCTGTTCATAGTGGATATCACGTTTCCTTCTAGTATTGTGACTGTGATATGCACTATTCAGCTTAAAGATGGATTTTACTTTCCTTATGAAGCACATCAAAGAGAATATATATTACGCAGGGGATGTAAGTATTTCAAGCTTCTTAAAAAGATTCCTGCATGTGGCTCTAGGATGGACTCCACATGTGATCCTTATGGTTCTTTTTTGTACACACAGTACTTTTTGAGACAGTGGCTGATTTCCCCAAAATATAATTCCAAATAACATAATTGCATGAAAGTAACCATAATACACTGACTTCATAGTTTCCATATTTCTATAAGAAACAATGTGCAATGCGTATGTTGCTGAACTTAGTCTTTTGCAAAGATCCAGGATGTGGTTTGACCAATTCAGTTTGCTATTAATATGCAAGCCTAGGTATTTTGAGGAATATATCCTGGTTATTGTCTGCTCACCTATTTTTACTACTATTTCCTCATCTTTGGATGTTGTGTGGAACTGAATGTACTTTGTTTTACAGTAATTTAAAGAAAGACCATTAATGTGTATCATTGACTTATCAAGTACGTGTTTACAGGCAGGGAAGATTACTTTCATGCAGCAATCTCGTAGTCTATATTGCAAATTATCTGTATCAGCCATCACACGGGGCAATGAGGAGGCATTGAACACTGAAGTTGGTCACTTTTCCATGAAAATGTTGATGCACTGTAAAGAGCAAGAGGCAGCAGCTCTCAGTTCACAACTGGCGCAGGAGTAACATTTTACCTCCTCAGTGACACAGCTACAAACAGTTATATCGAACTCAGAACTACATCTTCAGAAATTTTGTCATCATAAGAGTTGGTGCTACATTCAGTAACCAGTAGATCTAGAGGTACAAAACATAAAATACCGGGGAGTGGCTACTGAAAATACACAAATCTGTTACTGAAACAGTGTCACTGAATACTCTGTTAACTGTGTTTCATTCAGCAACTACTCTCACAGCCACGTTGTTGTATTTATGATGTAGTCCAGTAAAGCTACTTGAGTATGACAAAATCTATGTGTTTAATTATGATAGCTATTTGTTGTATTGTATTATGATGAGACACAGCTGTACTAGTGTAAAGCATATGAATAGCATTTCCCATTAGATTACTGAACAAAGCAGATACAAATATCAGAAATTGTAAACAGCATATTCTACCCCATTATAGAAAACTGCTTGATGGAACAAAGGTAGTTTTTTGATCTCATGCATGCAGTGAGTAAAGCCACATTTAAAGTGCAACTTTCTTGGTGGTTCATCAATAAGAGGCGAGAAAGGTAAACTATGCCAGATTAGAAGACGTATGATATGTGTGTTGCTAACCAAGGTCCTCGGTGCTGTCTTCCATGTCGCATTTGTTACTCTGTGGCCGCAAGGCATCTCATTTATTGGCAACAAATGTCAACTGTGAAGGACACATTCTTGTGAGCAGTTTGTAACACAAAACACCTTTTTTGTGCCGCCAGATGTATACATTTTGTAGACAAATACAGGCTATCATTTGAGATATGGTTTGTTATGGCTTACCCAATATTTTCTCATTATGAATTTACCAAATGGTACTTAAAATCGCCATAAGGCCTCAGTGATTTAGGTTTGTGGTGACCTCCTTAAATCTGTTATGGCAAATGCCAGGATAAATCCTTTGAAAGGGCACAGACAACTTCGTTCCCCATTCTTCCGAGTTTGAGATTCTGATTCGTTTCTAATCTCATTTTTGACAAGACAATGTTCTGTAATCCTCATTCCTTTCTGTTAGCCTCAATATGACTACTGAAGGCAAGTGTTGCATGGAGGTTAATAGGTCATCGCACTTTCCAAGTACTGGATACACTGTCATTGTCCATAGAGTAATCACAGAAAAATCTTCATCAATTCCTGTTTGTCTTCCTGAATGTGTGATTAATATATCTCACAACAATCGTACTTGAAACAATACAACTTAACTTTCTCGATAGCACTCTCTCCACACAGGGCAAAGGCGTTTGGAATTGCCTCTACTGCTTTCACCCTTCTATTAAACAAAAAGAGAAAACAATGTCAAAAATATTAGACTTTACTCCATTCTCTGATGCATAAATGATGCTCGTCATAATGTCAAAAATGAGAAATATTCAAGTTGTCTTGATACTAGCTATATTACAAACTTGAAGAAAATATGACCACAGTTAAATACACTTTTGGCAACATGTCATACAAAACTGCCACGGAGCATGCTACAACATTGAATTATATCATATACAGTGTTATATAATGTTATACTTGCTAATTCGACAGCAGAAAGGTCCACGGGATATCACAGGCTCTGTGCTCTCTTATGTGGGGCACACATAGGTCCGCATCAAGCAGCCGCTGGCTGATAGCCTTGAGATTGGTCTCACCATGACAGACACCTATCAGTCCATTCACAAACAAGTTTCTGCGAGATTCTTCTGTTACTGGATGGTTAGAAAATGAACAAATGTGTCTCTGACCTTCTGTCAGACTTATGCTCATAGCAAACAGATGGAATATGACTTAAAAAAGAAAGGAAAAGGATGGTTTTGATATCACGGCTTTGCATTCCCACTGCATGATGGTGACTCCTAGACCATGAATAGGTTATTCGCAGCAACAGCTCAAGTGGACGTCAACACTTCTCATACCATGTGCTGCATACCCTATTATGACGTTTTACTGTATGGCCACACCGACTGTGGTGCAGAATTTGCAACTCTATGACACCATGGTGAGCTGTGCAACCCCTAGTAAAAACAGAGAAGGTGACAACTTCTGGAAAAGACATGTCTTCCACATTTCTCACTCTGTTTTTCTCTTCTCTAGTGCAGATATTGATATATTTTTCTGAAAGTTGGGTCAATGAATGAAGTATAGATGAACACATAGTTTAGCATGCCTGTGTTCTTCATAGCTTATGTCAGATGCTCTGACATGTAAATCTTAATGTAGTCTCAACAAAACGCACGTCTTGCACATGCACATAATGTGAACTACCTACTCATAAATTCTAAGTCTTGACCAGCCATGGTCAGACAGACTACATCAAGATTGCAATAATATTATGTACCACAATAAAATGAATACAACACTGCAAATTAAATGGTGATGCTAAAATTGATGTTAAAAACATACTAAAGTCAATAACTAGATTACAATACACTTTACAATGATATCGCAACTATCAGACCAATACCAGAATGTAATGATAAGCTACCTCTCTTCTTACATATCTTTCTCGATATTATTTGTGGGCCTTTGAATCGATGTGCAAATAATCTTAGTAAGCGTCACTTTCAGTGATGGCTAGCTATGCTATAATTGACAGACCAGCTGGCTCATGTGGGCCCACTTTGGATGCCCATATGTCACTCTGTGATGCAATCACAAATCTATCAATTATGGTCCATGAATTAATCAGGCAAAATAAATGTCATGCAATGGATAACATCTTTTGTTTGCAAGTTTCCTATGCGATCGGCATACCAGCAAATCTCCAAATTAGTGTTGAGAGCAGTGCAAGACGTTAATTAAAGGTAAACGAAATGAGTTTTTTGATTAGAAAATCAATTTTTGGCAAAATGCATTTTCAAAATATGTACAGCCTCCCATTTAAAACTGCGAATAAAATATTGATACGATATGCACAGCAATGCAATGTGCCTGATATAGCGTGCCTTGCAAGGGATATAACTGAGTTCAAGAGAGTTATCTTTACTGTTGGCTGTACTGCAAGACAGTTGACAATTGATTTAGTGCCATTTGTGTTCTTTCCTTTGTGAGTAAATCCATGTGCTTGTTGTGAAAGTCATATTTGATGAAGTCATTGAGTTTTATTTCCTACAGCATGCCAAGACCTAGTCCAAAGGTATGTAAAAAGCTTGTACAATGGTGCAAGAAAGTAAAGGGTACTCAGAATTTGTCTGATTCATCGTCCACATCACGACTTGACATCCCATTAGCGTCTGATCTTTAATTGGTGGTGACACATTGAAGATGCTACTGCCAATACACCTGAAAGAGCTTCAAAAACAAAATTAGCTGGAGTTGACAAACAATACAGGAAGCTAAACACTGAGACAACAAAATATGATTATTATGTCTTTGTTATTAGATGTCTTGGAGAACAACGTGTGCCCGAAACAATGTGGAAAAAGTGGTGTTTCACTGAAAACAAACAAACATGTAGGACTGCCAATGAATTTGAGTTGATATGTAATTATTACAAGCACATGTTTTTTTCAGTTCCTCACATGTTACTGCAGATACATATATGAACATTAGACTGATATATGGATATAGGTAAGGGCAGGACTGCAGGTGACATGTTATGAAGTGTGATGAAGCTTGCTGTTCTGGCCTCTAAATTTGATGAACATGTTATTGCAATTGGCACTGCTGTTGAAGATGTAGCAACAGAAAATATGAAATATCCTATTGAAGAAGCTGTTGTAAAAAATAATAATAAAAGGGACTTTTCTATAACTTTCAACAGGAGCTGGCAGAAGGAAGGCCGCACATCTCTGAATGGTAATGTAATAGCTAATATTGTGGGCACTGGCAAGATAGCTGATGTGATAATATTTTCTACTCTTTGCAGATGGAAAGATGAAATGAAAAATAAACATAAAAAGGAGTGCATAGCAAACTGTTATGGTTCACTTGGCGGTCTGGAAGTTGCTGGAGTAATAAGTACTCATCTGTGTTCAGTAGAATGGTACAACATTAATACACAAATTATCTTGGAGATGGTGACTCCAAGGCATTCAGAAAAATTGAGGAACTGAGGTCCTGTGGCAACAATGTGAACATTTGCAAACTAGAATATGTGTTGGTCACATTCAGAAAAGGATGCGATCAAGATGACAGTCCAAGATTAGCACGAAAAGCAAGAAATTGAGGGATGGAAAAAACTTTAGATGGGAAAAACGGCTGACAGATTCTGCTACAGAAGTGCTATGGTCTAGGAATTAGACAGAAACAGCAGTTGCAGAATTAAAGAGTAGAGCATTCTTTGCTCTGTTTTCTTCCACAGCTTGAAGCGATGAGAATTCCCTAAATGAGCTATGTTCAAAAATAGAAGATAGTTGGTACGATAACAATAGAGTCAAGGTAATTCAAGAACAATGCAGTCAACTTCATCATTTAGCACCTGCCGTAACGGACGATACGAAACCTATATTCCAAGACTTCTCATATATTAGTCTACTAAAGGAATGTTTTCACCCTGGACGCAAAATCCAGATGAGTTTGTGAACCATGTGATATGGAACAGACTACCTAAAACTGTGCTGATTCTCACACGGCAGTTTCTGCGTCTTCCTGCAATCAAGGCTGATGTGAATCTGCACTTATTTTCCTTGTCGGTTCCTCGTACCTGGCCTAATCGAGCATCATATAATGTCAAGCAGCAGCAGAAGGACCGGTCCCATACCCAGTGGTGCAGAGGGTGTTCGCAGTGCCCTGCACACCCTTCTCGCTCCACAGCACAGTATTTTCACGATTGCAGTACACGCCGCCGTCGTCCTTCCCCAGTTCCTACAATGACTCCCTCTGCTGCACAACCCAATGGCAGCAGTTACGCCAGGGTGTGGCACAGAGTTTTGTAATAGGGTCTCTGTTCTTCTTCACGACATAAGCGCCTGTAAGAGCCCGCCAGAAGCGGACTCACAAGTGAGTGTAGGATAGACGAGCTGAGGTGCGGTGGTGAAGTTCTGTCACCAATATTGTGGGTCTCTACAGCATACAGAACAGCCTGTGTCGTGTAGCTGTAATGGCGTGTACTCGGCCACACGTGTGCATCGAAAGCGTCAGGGTTCTGTCAGCAAGACTGGCGTTAGGATTACTTCGCGCTTTGACATCATTAAGGGGGTCTGCTGTTTGTGGGGCTGTGCGGTTTCTGCTTTGTACCTTCGTCTGTCTCAAGAGCAACATAACTCCTCCGTGGGTCGAGTTCAGTACCAGAGAGATGAGTACCAGCATAACAGCATAGATTATTTAGGAATTGAGAATATTTAACAGTTATACACATTACAGTAGACATCAATAGCGGGTTGTGATTAAGGATGGAAAAATAAGTGCGTACGGCGAGCAACTAACTTAAGTATCAGGAAGAGAACTGACTAACCACAAATGTAAGGAAATTGTCCATGCTTATAGCTTATGCAGACAGGTTTTCAAAGAAAATTGGAAAAGTCAGCCGGCGGTGGCATTACCTGTTGAAGATTACGTTGGCAGGGCTACAGTCGTCGCGGTCAAAGTCAACGTGCCTCCTGCTGTCAGTTGGAAAGACGGTGTGTAGGCAGAAGACACAACAGCGACACGAAGCACTGTCCGCGGGGCAGTCCCAGCGCACAGCCGGTAGTGTGGTACTCGTGGTGCCCCAGCAGCGGCGACGCAGGCGCCTTGCTCCCAGGCTGAACAGCTCGCAGGTGGCCAGACCATCCTTCACTCGTGGAAGATCCGGCCGGCGCTCAGTGACAGTCGGTCACCATCGAGACCCGGCCAAGAACTCTTGCGCCGCGCCCAGCAGAGCCTGAGCGTCACAAACAAACCGGAACAGATTCCAGTCCGGTGCCCAGTGCCTAGCATTTGGGACTACACAGCAGCACAGTTTCTGAACATATGTGTACAGAGTGCCCGAAAGACACGCAGAGCGGCTGTCTGCCGCTGTCCGCCTTCGACTTAGGCTTTCGGCCAGATCTGTACCGAGATGATCCTGGGATCCCGGCAGAACTTCGACAGCTGCCCTCACCCCGAGAAATAACTAACTTTCCGAAATATTTCTACACAGGAAATTTTCAGTTGGTAAGGTAAGTTTAATAAAAATGAAGCATCACTGGAAAATATTACTTACATTATATATATAGTTAATAATTATTGCACTCAATGAAAGACATGTATCGTTATAGTAAACAAACTACAAATTGTACAAACTTGTGAAAGGGCACAAATCAGCAATTAAAAATAAAAGAAGAAAGACAATAATTAAATGTTAGAAAAGTAACATTTCTAAGAGTTATGTCGTTGTTATAATTTTAGCTTCCATTTCTTTGCTTTGAATAAAAAAAACTGTTTATATCATTGAAGCCAGATTTAGCAGGTGCGTCACATTCTTTAGCCTAAATAGCTGACTCTGATAGTCTGCTGTACATATACTCGATCTTGAGTAAATTTTTATGATATTTAGTTTGCTGAAACTGCGTTGCCAAGATGCTGCAATCACTGGAATTGTCATAAAAATCTCCAAAAGCTATTTTGGTTTTTGGATAGCTGTATTGTAACCTATATTTTGTAAAAAAGGAAAAAAATACTTCAAAACACCCAGACAGGAAGCTGTGTCAGTATCCTTAATCGGCTGATTTGCTCGAATTTGAAAGCAGCTTTTTTGTTAACTAGGTCAGCTATTTCGATATTTCTGCAATATTTGGCACCAAAATCTGATGCATATTTTTCAGAACCAGATACAGACCTCTCATTTAAAGCGCTGCTGACAAGAAATGAAAGTTAGATCAAATGATGTCTTTCATGTGACATCTTTTTGCCATTTCACATGTTATCCTATCAAATACTTGGAAGCAGTCTAGCTCAGACAGTTTCACTCCAGTGCTCAGTTGGCAGAAATCGCAGACTTTGGTTAAACAGCATTTTTGCTTCAGGATCATCTCGCCAACTTGAGGCAAAAATTGAGCTATGTAGCTGTGCAGGAGACAGCTGCATGAAACACACTACCCGTGTTCGGTAGCAGCTGTTATCTCCCGATGCCGCTTGGACGAAATGACTCTGCGGGAACAGCGTGTGGCTACAGTCTCGTGCAGAGGGAAAGGCTCCATCTCACAGGGCGAAGGCAGGAGCACGTGCGGCAGGAGAAGTCACGTACTGCACCTCTCCCGTTTATTTCTTACACCGTCTTTTTTTCCGGTCAACTGTAGCACCCCCAGTGTGCGTGGGGGCCACCTCGCCACGGCCTCCATATGTGCCCGCTGCCGGAGTGTGCGCTACACCAGCGTCCTGTTAACCAGTCAGGCGTAACGCTGGCGTCGAATGTGCTTACACACACACACACCCACACACACCCACAGGTGTGAGGGGGTCAGGATCGTATTCACCCACATTTATTTTATCTATACACATAAAAAAAAAAAAACTTTGCAACACTTCGGTTCCGAGACTTCTGGAACCTGTACAGAAAATTTGAATAGAGATCAACATAAACATAATTACCGCCCCTTTTTACAGCTCATGAAAACCATACAGTGCATGTTGTACCACCATACACCGAGACCTTCAGAGATGGTGGTCCAGATTGCAGTACAAGCCGGTACCTCTAATACCCAGTAGCACGTCATCTTCCATTGATGCATGCCTGTATTCGTCGTGGCATACTATCCACAAGTTCATCTAGGCACTGTTGGCCACATTGTCCCACTCCTCATCGGCGATTCGGCTAGATCCCTCAGAGTGATTGGTGGGTCACATCGTCAATAAACATCCCTTTTCAATCTATGCCAGGCATGTTCAAATGGTTCAAATGGCTCTGAGCACCATGCGACCCAACTTCTGAGGTCATCAGTCGCCTTGAACTTAGAACTAATTAAACCTAACTAACCTAAGGACATCACACACATCCATGCCCGAGGCAGGATTCGAACCTGCGACCGTAGCGGTCACGCGGTTCCAGACTGAAGCGCCTTTAACCGCACGGCCACACCGGCCGGCCAGGCATGTACGATAGGGTTCGTGTCCAGAGAACATGCTGCTCATTCCATTCGAGGGATGTCGTTATCCTGAAGGATGTCATTCACAAGATGTGCACAATGGGGCACGAATGGTCGTCCGTGAAGACGAATATGCTGCCGGAGGATGCCATTCACGTATCGTACATCCGTTATGGCACCTTCCCTGACCACCAGCGTCGTACGTCGACCACACATAATGCCACCCCAAAACAGCAGGGGATCTCCACCTTACTGCACTCCCTGGACAGTGTGTCTAAGGCGTTCATCCTGGCCGGATTGCCTCCAAACACGTCTCCGACGTTTGTCTGGGTTGAAGGTATATGCGACACTCATCAGTGAAGAAAACGTGTTGTCACTCCTGAGGGGTCCATTCGGCATGCTGTTGGGCCGATTTGTACCGCGCTGCATGGTATCGTGGTTGTAAAGGTGGGCCTTGCCGTGCCTGTCCGAAGTGAAGTTGCACATCATTCAGCCTACTGCGCACTGTTTAAGTCGTAACACAACGTCCTGTGCCTGCACGAAAACCATTATTCAACATGGTGGCGTTGCTGTCAGGGTTCCTCTGAGCCTTAATCCCTAGGTAGTGGTCATCCACTGCAGTAATAGCCCTTGGGCGGCCTGAGAGAGGTATGTCATTGGCAGTTTCTGTCTCTGTGTATCTCCTCCATGTCCAAACAACACTGCTTTGCTTCACTCTGAGATGCCTGGACACTTTCATTGTTGAGAGCCCTTCCTGGCACAAAGTAACAATGTGGAAGTATAGGAGCAACCAGCATTCTACTCCAAAGTACCGTATCCAAGATGGCGGCTTTTGGAGGGAAAGAGCCACGCCCCCTCCCCTCCCCTCTCCAGAAAAACGGTGGGAAGTTCAAATTACAACAGGATAATGCATCACACCAAAGTTATCTCTACTAACCTATGAAAATCGCGGGAAGATAGGTCACTTGGGCTACCTCCACTAACCTAAGTCATCTGACCGCCACCTCTTCCTGGGAACTCGCGATAAGTTTGAATTTTGGTGGTAAAGAAAGGTTAATTTGCGTGTCAGTCCTAAGCTAAGAAAATGGCGCAAAAGAAAGTACTCTTAGACTACCTCCACTAACCTAAGTCGCCTGGCCGCCACCTCTTCATAGCGATTGGTGGAAAAAGGACTCAGCCCCTACTTGGCTGGTGGAGAGAGGAAGGAGTGTACTTTATTTATTTTGGAACAATTGTTTAAGGATGGAGTATATTTATCACAGTGGTACAGGACACACGTTCTGAGATGCTGCACAGCATGCAGACCTACAAACTACTCCTAAATAACTCATGTATAATGCACTACTCACGCAGTTGCTAATTGTAAACTGTCCAAATAACGCATAGAACAGCCTACAGACCTGCTCGCAAAATAATGCAACAGACACGCAATCAACGCGCGCAAGCACTGCCCCTCCCCCCTCCCCCACCAGTTTGGGCAAGAAGAGAATAGAAGCTTTCGAAATGCGGTGCTACGGAAGAATGCTGAGGATTAGATGGGTAGATCATATAACTAATGAGGAGGTACTGAATAGGATTGGGGAGAAGAGAAGTTTGTGGCACAACTTGACTAGAAGAAGGGATCGGTTGGTAGGACATGTTCTGAGGCATCGAGGGATCACCAATTTAGTATTGGAGGGCAGCGTGGAGGGTAAAAATCGTAGAGGGAGACCAAGAGATGAATACACTAAACAGATACAGAAGGATGTAGGTTGCAGTACTTACTGGGAGATGAAGCAGCTTGCACAGGATAGAGTAGCATGGAGAGCTGCATCAGACCAGTCTCAGGACTGAAGACCACAACAACAACAACATACCAGACAGCGCTCCACATATTTCTAACACCTGGGGCATAGTGCTTAATTTACAATCTGTCTCTCTGCGTATGGGAGTCACAGAGCATTCTCGCTGTCTTAGGGTAAAATTAGAGAGTGAAAGACCCACCTCATAATGTCATTGACCAACCCGCCGTGGAGGACCATTACCGAATTAGTCTGCAACCGACCATAAGAAGGCCATTTTGTTTTCACGAACACTGCGTGATTCGCACCCGCGTGGTAATACGAAAAGGGAAGCTCTTATGACGACTTTTGTTAGCAAAGTAATGTCACCAGACATATTGTGTTGTCAAGGATCGACGGATTGCAGCATATTAGGTCAGTGTAAAACAGCAAAATACAAATGTTTTGCATAGCCCTTGGGATAGGGACCAATCGTTTAGGCAATATAAGAATCGTCTTACTGTTAGTGTCCTACAATACACGCTCAAAGTCTGAAAGTTACACACCTCCTCCAGATTAGGCAAATGGAGTAAATCGCTTGGTTCTTTTTGCATTTGATGTTGTCTATGGTGCGCCTTAAGGGGCTTACGTGGGGGCTACTTGGTTCATAGTCGATTCCTGAGAAAACCTGAAAAATAGCGTTTCCCACCAGTTTTTCACTGTCAGCAGCGGTTATCTAAATAACTAACCGCAGCTGACTGATCAAAATTGATCAAAATTCAACGGTAAATTCTCTACTCTTTTATTTAGAAGTGCCATCTTCCAAAAATTCTGTATCCGTTATAGAGAAACACCACAAAAACATGATTTTTGGGTACCAAAACAGAGCCGCAGATACAGGGCTATGCACAGAAAATCGATGTAATTTTTAAGATATGTTCCTAATATCCCGATCTCGAAGAACCTTGAAAATTTTCTTTTATCTTTGTCCTTTTCCGAGATACAAATGTTCCAAGTTATCCTATTTGTTGCCGGCCGGAGTGGCCGAGCGGTTCTAGGCGCTACAGTCTGGAACCGGGCGACCGCTACGGTCGCAGGTTCGAATCCTGCCTCGGGCATGGTTGTGTGTGATGTCCTTAGGTTAGTTAGGTTTAAGTAGTTCTAAGTTCTAGGGGACTGATGACCTCAGAAGTTAAGCCCCAAAGTGCTCAGAGACATTTGAACCATTTTTTTATCCTATTTGTAGACGTAAAGTACGCACGTAATATCCGGCTCGAGTCGAAAACGTAGTTTATAAAGTGACGTAAAGTGTCTCCATTATGACTATAACGGTTCTGGGAACCCCATGTTGTAGCACTGACGCATATGCAAAATATTTACGTACGTAAAATCCGATCTGAAGTGTGAAATTTGTTTTACGTTACTCCAGTCTCACATAAGCAAACTATCAAAATAAAGTTCTTTTTCATATGAGAGAGATCCCCTGCTGTAGCAGGGAAAAGTAAGAAACCAGCGGAAAAATGGTCCTATCCGAGGACAAAATAGGCGAATATGTTCAGGTTTAAAAGACTGACTGAAAAGTGGGATATCAACTACCTCATTCTACCTTCCTAAGCACCTTTAAAAATTTTCCCTCAATTTTTGAGATGCGGAGATATTAGCGCTTTTTTATGGTGAGTGAGAAGGAGACAATGGCAATGATAATGAGATGAAAAAGTAATAAATAACATACATTGGTTGTGGTATAGAAAGAGCGAAGGACGCAATGACAGTATGTGTCAGAGAGGCGGACGCCGTGGTGGGGAACGTATTTTACAGCAAAACAACAGCGCTAGGAAAAGAATGAAGGATACAGCTCCAGTGAGTGAGGAATACAGAGAAGGGGAAAGTGAAAGTGAGTGAGAGCCAGTGATAACGAGAGACAGCAGCAGTGGGAAGTGTGACGTCCCCCCTCTGCCGCGTGCTGGTGTTGTCGACGCTACAGCTGGTGTTGCTGCTACAGCTCGGTCGGTGGAGTCGAGACGCGATGCGCCAGTCGGTTAACGAGAGGCAAGATCGGAAAAAGTTCTTAAGAAATCGTTCCTCGCGTAATGATTAATGTTTGATTGCGAGTCCGCACAGTTTCCTTATTAATGCGAACTGCGTACTCTGATTGTCCCTTATGGTTTGAAGTTGAATTATTTTGTGCCCGGTTAACACTTTAGTGCAGTGATTGATGAATCTTCCCTCATGCGCACCGTCCACATGACCAAAAGCGAGGAAAAAGCTCAAATGCATATCGTATTGGTCGTTGTTTGTTCGTCGCTAAGTAAAATTGTTCGCTCTATATGACGCGAGATCCACAGATACTCTTTAACAATGTCTTAATTATTTTGCGTCGTAATATTACGTACGTCCAAACCTCCCTGTCACAACTAACAGTCCACGAATTTACTTCCAAGTTAAACAGTCACTGTTCGTTAACTTTTGATGAGCAGTTACCAAATATCCATTGAATGATGGAGGCGACAAATTGAATGTCCACTTTTGATGAACAATTTTATTGTTCCTTTTCTCTAAATACTTTATAAACCTAACGCCACAAGCACACATGGTTAATTAGCTCTGGCAGTTCTGTTAGTTTCAAGTATCGTGACAATTACGACACCTTTAACCCTCGGGGTAATTGTATCTTCTTCGTGTATTCGTGTCAATGTCTCCTACTCGAGGCTAAACGTGTATTATAGTCTTTTGAAACTTTGTCCATTCCTTTCTATAAGTTCACTTATATGAATGTTGAGTCCAATATTGTCTACTTCCGTTAATGAAGTCCAACAACTCGGTATACACAGTCAGCATACTATCTCGGTTCAAGTCTCTAGTCTGAATATCGATACATAAAATCCGTGCGTCTGCGTCACGCAACAACGACTCTTGAATGTAAAACAATCTCGTCGCGCTCCGTTCGCTCAATTATGGCAAGAGCTGCTCCCGTATGACTAGATAGCACGATAGCCAGTAAGCGACTTACTTTTTCCGTGAATGAGTATTGTAGACGCATTGAATTTCTTCGTTGCGTTTACAACTCTCTTCCACATAAAAGTTATCTCTGACCGAATTTCTTTGGACTTAACTTTCACGGTATTAATTTGCAATTATTACTTCGATGTTCGGCAAATAACTAAAGATGACCTTCGTTTCTTCTTCCTTTCTACCAAAACACACTCAGTAATGCTTAATGTTGGTGTTTATCACGACTTTCTGGTGTTACATCACCGGCAAAGTTGTCGTACCTGTCAGGATAACTTTTCCTTACTTTACATCATGATGGTCTTTCCTAATTGGGTTTTAGGGTTCATTAGGGTGTTGCAGAAGGAATGAATGAGGCAGTAGCAGTAGGAGAGAGGAAGAGGGAGGCAGTGATATTGAGAGTTGACAGGAGCAGTAGTAGGACAGACAGGAGACAGTGAGAGTTGACAGGAGCAGTAGTAGGACAGACAGGAGACAGTGAGAGTTGACAGGAGCAGTAGTAGGACAGGCAGGAGACAGTGAGAGTTGACAGGAGCAGTAGTAGGACAGACAGGAGACAGTGAGAGTTGACAGGAGCAGTAGTAGGACAGACAGGAGACAGTGAGAGTTGACAGGAGCAGTAGTAGGACAGACAGGAGACAGTGAGAGTTGACAGGAGCAGTAGTAGGACAGACAGGAGACAGTGAGAGTTGACAGGAGCAGTAGTAGGACAGACAGGAGACAGTGAGAGTTGACAGGAGCAGTAGTAGGACAGGCAGGAGACAGTGAGAGTTGACAGGAGCAGTAGTAGGACAGGCAGGAGACAGTGAGAGTTGACAGGAGCAGTAGTAGGACAGACAGGAGACAGTGAGAGTTGACAGGAGCAGTAGTAGGACAGACAGGAGACAGTGAGAGTTGACAGGAGCAGTAGTAGGACAGACAGGAGACAGTGAGAGTTGACAGGAGCAGTAGTAGGACAGACAGGAGACAGTGAATGTTGGCAGGAGCAGTAGTAGGACAGGCAGGAGACAGTGAAAGTTGGCAGGAGCAGTAGTAGGACAGACAGGAGACAGTGAGAGTTGACAGGAGCAGTAGTAGGACAGACAGGAGACAGTGAGAGTTGACAGGAGCAGTAGTAGGACAGACAGGAGACAGTGAGAGTTGACAGGAGCAGTAGTAGGACAGACAGGAGACAGTGAGAGTTGACAGGAGCAGTAGTAGGACAGGCAGGAGACAGTGAGAGTTGACAGGAGCAGTAGTAGGACAGACAGGAGACAGTGAGAGTCGGGCCCAAAGAGATAACGGCAATGGGTTCGGCTGAATGAGGCAGTGAGAATGGGCTACTGGAGTGGGTGGGTATGTGCGGCTTAACAGCGATGGGCTGGTGGATGTGAGCGAGTCACACTTAGGGTGTAAGGTGTGGTAGTAAGAGGTGAGTTGCATGTTAAAAACAGCGCGAATATGTTGGCATGCGAAAATTTTTGGAATAATTTTTAAAGATTTTGAAGAAGATGGAAGGAGGCAGTTGGTACCCCCCTTTTCATTCAGAACTTTTTAAACAGGAGCATATTCGCCTTTTTTGTGCTCCAACAGGAGCATTTTTCTGCACTTCCTTTCACACAATTTTTGTTAAGCTACGAATGTGTATGGTGTAAAAGTTTTTGTATGGTGTAAAATGTTTTGTACAAGTGCGCTTCTGGAATTTTCTCTGTCGTTCCCACTGCCTACAGTATTTGAAAAATGAATAATGATATCCATGAGGTACCGGTCAGATAAAGATAGCATTACAGCGTGACGGTGCATAGTTTTCTTTTCTTGTGGAAGTGAAGTCTTTCAACTTTATTGGGGAACAAATAAAACAATAAATCAGTTTCTATATTCCACATTCATGCAAATGATCGATTTAATTGCAGTAAAATCACATAACCGTCAAAGTTATTATTTTTTATTTTTTCTAGTGTTGTTGGCCAGAGTCACACAAGAAACGTAAATAAAACAGAGATTCGTTCTTTTTACTCGACTGTGGCTTAAAAGACGCCGGCCCTAGAGCCAAGTAAAAAAATGTTGAGTCGCAGATCTGGTCTCACATTTTTATGAAATCTTATTCGTAACACAGATCTAGTAAACGAAATAACAGCCCTTTTAAGTAATGACGATTTTCTTTCTTTTTCTGCGCACGATATATGGCGGCCACCTGTTAGTTTTCTTTAATTTTCTGTTGCTTGTGTCTAGGTGGCAAGTATCAGAATATTAAATGTATACTGCAGTTTGTGAGTACTCTAAGTAGAAGACACGCACACACCCAAAACACGACATTCGGGAAGGGAGCGACTTTTTAGGTGACGCTGCAGAACCTCTTGCATACCGATCCGACTGATGAATTCGCGTCGGACCGCTAATTATCGAAGTGGGCGGCCGAGTCGTTAGGCAAGCGCTGCGAATAATGCAGCAGGCGCCGCGCCGCGCCGCGCCGCGCCGCGCAGCCCCAGCGCCGGGGCCCGTCTACGCCCTCGCAGTGCGGATGCGACCTCCGTGAAGGCTGCCCGCAGGCCCCTCTCTGCTCGCCAACAGGTAACGCTCGCCCCGGAGAACAGCAGAGACGCCAACAACTTTCCGTCTCCCCCCCCCCCCCCCCTTACTCTCTCACCACTCTCACGTTCCTTTGTTTCCGACTTGCGACGTTGTTAGTCTTGTTGCTCTTCAGAGTCATTGCAGTCTTTACTCTGAAGCCTGGATTGATGCAGAAGTTCACACCACTCTATCCCATGCAAGCGTCTTCACCTTCAAATGGTTCAAATGGCTCTGAGCACTATGGGACTCAACTGCTGAGGTCGTAAGTCCCCAAGAACTTAGAACTACTTAAACCTAACTAACCTAAGGACATCACACACATCCATTCCCGAGGCAGGATTCGAACCTGCGACCGTAGCGTTCGCGCGGTTCCAGACTGTAGCGCCTAGAACCGCTCGGCCACTCCAGCCGGCTCGTCACCTTCGAATAACTACTGCGACCTACCTCCATCTGAATCAGCTTATTGCATTCACGCCTGGGTCTTCCACCACAATCACCCACCCCCCTTTCCTCAGATGCCATCGTTAACAAACAGAAAATTCCTTAATGTCTCCGGATGTGTCCTATCAACAGACAGACCCCTTCTTTCAGCGAAGTTGCTCCCTAAATTTCGTTTTTCAACAGTTCGATACCCCGTCAATAGTTATTCGAGATGCCTATCAGGCCTTCTGTAGCGCCATGTTTCAGAGGCTTTTGTTCTCTTCTCCTCCACGTTTCACTTCCGTACAAGACTACCCTCCAAACAAATACCTTCATCAAAGACATTCCACACTGACTTTTTTACTACATCTCAAGAAATTCTCTTTCCCAGATATGTTTTTTTTACTATTGCTGGTCTATATTTTTTATTCTCTGTACTTCGGTCATCATCACTTACTTCCCTGCTCGAATCGTAAAACTGATTTACTACCAGTTTGTCATTTTTTTTCCTTTTAATCCCATGGGACTTAACTGCTAAGGTCATCAGTCCCTAAGCTTACACACTACTTAACCTAAATTATCCAAGGACAAACACACACAGCCATGCCCGAGGGAGGACTCGAACCTCCGCCGGGACCAGCTGCAAAGTCCGTGACTGCAGCGCCCAAGACCGCTCGGCTAATCCGGCACGGCTCAGTATGTCGTTTCCGAATCTAATTTCCTCAGATTCGACTGATCTACTTCGACTACACCCATTAACCTTCTTTTATTTCTAACAATACCATTTTGTTATTCGTGTCAGAAGCACCATGGATACAGGAATATAAAAAAATGAATAGCACACAGAAAAAAATTAATTACAGGCATATGGAAAATATATATATATATATATATATATATATATATATATATATATATATATATATATATATATATACACTCCTGGAAATGGAAAAAAGAACACATTGACACCGGTGTGTCAGACCCACCATACTTGCTCCGGACACTGCGAGAGGGCTGTACAAGCAATGATCACACGCACGGCACAGCGGACACACCAGGAACCGCGGTGTTGGCCGTCGAATGGCGCTAGCTGCGCAGCATTTGTGCACCGCCGCCGTCAGTGTCAGCCAGTTTGCCGTGGCATACGGAGCTCCATCGCAGTCTTTAACACTGGTAGCATGCCGCGACAGCGTGGACGTGAACCGTATGTGCAATTGACGGACTTTGAGCGAGGGCGTATAGTGGGCATGCGGGAGGCCGGGTGGACGTACCGCCGAATATATATATACACTCCTGGAAATTGAAATAAGAACACCGTGAATTCATTGTCCCAGGAAGGGGAAACTTTATTGACACATTCCTGGGGTCAGATACATCACATGATCACACTGGCAGAACCACAGGCACATAGACACAGGCAACAGAGCATGCACAATGTCGGCACTAGTACAGTGTATATCCACCTTTCACAGCAATGCAGGCTGCTATTCTCCCATGGAGACGATCGTAGAGATGCTGGATGTAGTCCTGTGGAACGGCTTGCCATGCCATTTCCACCTGGCGCCTCAGTTGCACCAGCGTTCGTACTGGACGTGCAGACCGCGTGAGACGACGCTTCATCCAGTCCCAAACATGCTCAATGGGGGACAGATCCGGAGATCTTGCTGGCCAGGGTAGTTGACTTACACCTTCTAGAGCACGTTGGGTGGCACGGGATACATGCGGACGTGCATTGTCCTGTTGGAACAGCAAGTTCCCTTGCCGGTCTAGGAATGGTAGAACGATGGGTTCGATGACGGTTTGGATGTACCGTGCACTATTCAGTGTCCTCTCGACGATCACCAGTGGTGTACGGCCAGTGTAGGAGATCGCTCCCCACACCATGATTCCGGGTGATGGCCCTGTGTGCCTCGGTCATATGCAGTCCTGATTGTGGTGCTCACCTGCACGGCGCCAAACACGCATACGACCATCATTGGCACCAAGGCAGAAGCGACTCTCATCGCTGAAGACGACACGTCTCCATTCGTCCCTCCATTCACGCCTGTCGCGACACCACTGGAGGCGGGCTGCACGATGTTGGGGCGTGAGCGGAAGACGGCCTAACGGTGTGCGGGACCGTAGCCCAGCTTCATGGAGACGGTTGCGAATGGTCCTCGCCGATACCCCAGGAGCAACAGTGTCCCTAATTTGCTGGGAAGTGGCGGTGCGGTCCCCTACGGCACTGCGTAGGATCCTATGGTCTTGGCGTGCATCCGTGCGTCACTGCGGTCCGGTCCCAGGTCGACGGGCACGTGCACCTTCAGCCGACCACTGGCGACAACATCGATGTACTGTGGAGACCTCACGCCCCACGTGTTGAGCAATTCGGCGGTACGTCCACCCGGCCTCCCGCATGCCCACTATACGCCCTCGCTCAAAGTCCGTCAACTGCACATACGGTTCACGTCCACGCTGTCGCGGCATGCTACCAGTGTTAAAGACTGCGATGGAGCTCCGTATGCCATGGCAAACTGGCTGACACTAACGGCGGCGGTGCACAAATGCTGCGCAGCTAGCGCCATTCGACGGCCAACACCGCGGTTCCTGGTGTGTCCGCTGTGCCGTGCGTGTGATCATTGCTTGTACAGCCCTCTCGCAGTGTCTGGAGCACGTATGGTGGGTCTGACACACCGGTGTCAATGTGTTCCAGGAGTGTATATATATATATATGTGTGCACAGAAACAAAATGTTATAGGCATTTGGCCCATAAGCGGGCTACGTCGACAGCATTTGGGGTTGCCAACATCAGATCCTCTAAAGTGCAGTGTGAAGGACATTCAGGGCAGTTACACATGTGCTGGGTCGTCTGCACCTCTCCACAGTCGCAGAGATTAGATGTTGTAGAATATCCCCACTTCAGAAGGTTATCTCTTGACCGTGCAGTGTTGGTGCGTAGCCTGTTTAGTGATCTCCAGACCACCCAGATCCACCCTAGATCCAGGTTGGTCGCTAAAATCTTCGGTTGCTCTAACTGCGTCTAGATTTCAAGCGTTTGGTGGCTGGCTCTTTCACTATAGGCTGCCGCTTCTCTTCGCACTGCAGGAGGTGCAATCCCAGCAAGATGGTAGAGCTTGTCTGTTGGCGTCGGTTTCAGACATCCAGTGACGAGCCTGCAGGTCTCGTTCAGAGCAATGTCGACCTGTTTAGCGTGAGTAGAGTTGTACCTGACACTGCTTGCATATTCGCCTGCTGGGAAGCAAACTGCTAGTGCTGTGGTCCTCACTACCTCTGGCTTTGCGCCCCAGGAGGAGTTCGTTATTTTCCGAAGAATATTATTTCTACCGCTCACCTTCATTTTGGTGTTAATACAGTGCTGTTTATACGTCAGAGCCCCGTCTAGGGTTACTCCTAGGTATATGGGGTTAGCGCAGTGTTCGAGGAGTGTGTCCTTCCAGAAGACACGCAGCTTACGGGATGCCTGCTTGTTACGGAGACGGAAGGCGCAAACTTGTGTTTTGCTAGGGTTCGGCTTGAGTTGATTGTCGGCGTAGTACTGACAGAGCATGTCTAGCGCATCCGTGAGCTTTGTCTCAACATCCTCAAAGGAGTCACCCTGTACGGCCATAGCACGGTCATCGGCGTAGATATAGTTTTCCGTACCAGCTGGCAGTGGTTGATCGTTGGTGTATATGTTAAAAAGTAAGGGTGCAAGTACGCTGCCCTGAGGGAGACCATTTTTCTGGGCCCGCCACCTGCTATGCATCCCTTGGAATTCCACAGAGAACCTACGGTTCTCTAACAGACTTCTAACTGTGGATGTGAATTTAAAGTCCCTGGTAATGGCATACAGCTTATTCATTAGCAGACGTAATACCATGAAAAGGGTAGATCACTACTCACCGTGAGGATGACACGTTGAATTGCAGACAGGTACAACGAAAAAAGTGTACACATGGAACTTTAGGACAAAGCCTTCTTCAGAAAACAAAGCACACAGACACACACATTCAGACAAGACGACACACATGACCAACATCTCTGGCCACTCTGGCCACATTCTGGCGACCGGAGACAGCGGTCACCTGTGCGTGAGGCGCGCCACCTTGTCTGAATGTGTGAGTGTGCTTCCATTCCTGATGGAGGCTCCGGCCTAAAGCCCAGTGCGGAACACTCTTTTTGTTGTGACTGTCTGCGATTCAGCATGTCATTTTTACAGAGCGTAGCAATCTGTCCTTTTGATTTTCCAGCCTGACCTTTATGTGTTTCTTTTACTTTTGTTGACGTTGACCTTACGATCTCTTTTCAAGACACCATACGTTCCGTTCAACTGTTCTTGCAACTCCTTTGCTGTCTCTGACACAGTCCAAAGTCATCGGCAAACTGCGAAGTTCTTCTCCTTCAGCTTAAATTCTCTTTTCAAATTTTACTTTGCTTTCCTTCACAGATTGTTCAATGAACAGATTAAATAACGCTGCGAACAGCCTGCAGCCCTGTCTCACTCCCTTTTCAAGCTTTGCTTCCCTTTCATGTCCATCGGCTCTTGTAAGTGCAGCGAGGTTTCTGTAGAAGATGTGTAAAAATTTTTGAACCCTGTATTTTATCGTTGCTACCTTCAAAATTTTAGAAATATGTGTAGTCAAGTGAACTTTGTCAAAAGCCTTCTCCAAATCTACGAATGCTGCAAACGAAGGGTTGCTTTTCTTCAAACTCTCTTTTAATACAAGACACAGGGTCAGTAATGCCTCACGTCTCCGAAACCGACTAAATGAAGGTTCCATATTAAAAAAAGTAATCAGTAACGTAATTATTTAAAAAGTGACATATTCTGCACTGTGCAAATATATTCGCCAAATCTTTTAGCTTGAAATGTGTCGTCCGTTTTTGTAGTTAGTTTCCTATTTCAGGCTAATCGTGGTGCCTAGTCTACTTTTTTAAAAAACGACAATAGGTGATATGTGTAATGATGTCAACTGACAACCAAATCGATTTCTGCTTGCACACGAATAGACGCACTGTGCCACTGGTGACTGAACACTTCCTTACCATCTAAACTCTCAATGAACGAAACGCTACTCTACAGACACTGCTGTCCGCTTGCCTTCCATGTTTTCAAATTACACGGAATGTGTGGGTCTGAGAGAGAGCAAGTCTATCGAAAATGCAGGTCCCTCAGCGGCCTTTACCTTCTCGGCGCCGTAGGACCGCGTCTACCTGGCCACTGAATAAATCCCGCCCTCACCATGACACTGTAAATTTCTTAAGTGTCTCTGGCTGAGTAATTTCATTTGCTCTTGATTTACGAGACTAATTATTACTTTTATCTTTGTTCTAAACTGGGCTTCTCCAGACAGGCGATGGCTTCAGGCCAAAGACTCATTTGATGCTGCTCTCCACAGTAGCCTGTAGTGTAGTGTGCACCTCAGCATGACTACTGCTGCCTACGTCCGCCTGAAATTTCTTGCGTTAGTCAAGCCCTGACCTCCTTTCACCGTGTTTATTTCGCACACTTTTCCCCATCACCAAATTAACTATCTATTCCTCGATATCTCAGGAACTTCGAACCTGTCCTTCTTTTGGTCAGGCTGTGCCATCAAGCTCTTTTCTCCACAGTCCGATGCAGTATCTCGTCCTCCACAACATGATATACAGTTCTAATTTTCAACATTCTTCTGCAACATATTTTAAAAGCTTCTTTCGTTTACTGCTTCAACATTCGCATAACGCTACACATCAAACAAATACCTTAGAAAAGCCTTAAATTTATGTCCATATTAACAAGTTTTCTTTTTTCAGAAACACTTTTCTTGCTATCTGCACTCCGCATTTTACATTCTGTTTACTTTGCACATTGCGTTATTTTGCAGCCGAAATAGGAAAAGTCATCAAGCACGTTTATTGCCTCAATTCGTAATCTAATTCCTGCAGTGTCGCCTAATTTAACTCGACTACAGTGCATTACCCTTGCTTTGTTTTTGTCGATGTCCATCTTATGACCTCTTTTCAAGACGCTATCCGTTCCGTCCAACTGACCTTCCAAGTCCTTATCCGACTGTATACATGTAGAAGTGCTGTCACCGGCGGGCGTAGTATTTCATTACTAAACCTGTGGTGGGTACATATTCTAACACTGATACTGAGGGTAAATTTTCCTTAATCTCTGTTCCAGAAGAATTATTATTTTCCTTCGATTACCCCAATGTATTACTGGCGCATTACAACTAAACTGAAATAAGAAGTCGTATATTTTTTTTGAAAGGCTAGAAGTGCACTGATGAGCGAAAACATTATGATCACCTGCTTGTTTGTCCGTCTTTGGAACGACGAAATGCATCACTGATTCTGCGTATCAGGTTCCAATGGTTCAAATGGCTCTGAGCACTATGGGACTTAACATCTATGGTCATCAGTCCCCTAGAACTTAGAACTACTTAAACCTAACTAACCTAAGGACATCACACAACACCCAGTCATCACGAGGCAGAGAAAATCCCTGACCCCGCCGGGAATCGAACCCGGGAACACGGGCGTGGTGCGTATCAGGCATCCGACGGTTTTCTGGTAGGTTTGTGCGGGTATGTCGCATTAGATGTCCACGAACAGGTCGTGTTAGTGGCGTTAATGAGGGGCCGCTAACCTGGGTTGGCGGTGACGGCGCCCGGCAGCCACCCAGATGGGTTCCATAGAGTTTACATCGGGCGAATTTGTCCGCCGAGACGTCAACGCGATTTCACTACAATGCTCCTCAAACCACTGTCGCATGGCTCTGGCTCCGAGAAACGGACAATTATACTGTTGAAAGATGACATCGCCGTGGGGGATGACATCAAGCACGAAGGGATGCAGGCGGTTGCGATTACTATCACAGGTCCGATGCGAGCGCAAGAGAACGTCTCCCAGAGCATAAGACTGCTCCCACCAGCGTGCGTCCGTGGCGGGCTGCACGCGTCGAGCCGCGTGTCCACGTGGTGCGTCTGTGACGATGTCATACACTTTTAGGGATCCTGCAGAAGGCTAAATGTATCAATTTGAGGTTAGGGGCTCTGGTCCGGAAACGACCGAGTTGGAAGTTATAAGCGAAAATCGATCTGATACTCTGACAGTGAAATACATGTACCGGTACTTTTGTTGCTGAGATAGGCAACTTTCGGCGTGATAGTATAGACCAAAACAAGAACAAAAGTGCCGTTAATATGAGCTCTAAAAAGCGACGAACTCGAAGCGGCTGGCCCATCATCCTGACCTGTTGATGTCTAGCACCGCATAAACATGGCAGCACTATAAACGCGCGCATGATCCGTTCTCAACTTGTTCAAGAACGCCCATCCCCTTACGCACAATAGAACTTGACCGTCTGTCTGTGGACAAAAGATACCTGTGATGGCATATAGTAGAGGTGTTGCAGCAGTGAGTAGGCTCTCAAGAACACAGCAGTCTGTACGTAATTTATGAGTCAAAATGCTTCAGTCCAAGCTGAAAATACACTTTTGAGCGCTAGAAGACGGCATAAAATGTCTGAAATTTCAAGGTCCAAAAGATGAGCTCTCCAGGACCTGCAAGTTCCTCAACGCCACGGAGCGCAACAGAACAACACTTGTAGTCATAAAGATTTTTGGCGGGCTTCGTCCAACTTGCCAGTAGTTTTGGAAGATTTCCCGCATCCATCGAGTCAGCTACAGCTAAAGTTTACAAGCCAAAAAAGTAGTTTTCTAAAAACATTTTCTTCACATTAAGCTTTAACTCTCAATGCCAAAAACTAGGAGCACGAAACTGACGAAATACAGGAGGTGAATAAAAATGTGGGAGCACCAAAAACACAGTACATTACAATAGCCGAAACGTTGTAGGGAAACCGTTGGCATTCGAAACAGCCTCCAGTCATCTCGGAATGGATAAATACAGGGCCAGTATGATTTCCAAGGGAATCATATACGATTCTTCCTCGAAAATATTGGTAAGTTCCGGTAATTATGACGAAGCTGGATAGCAGTCACGCCGGCCGTTGTGGCCGAGCGGTTCTAGGCGCTTCAGTCTGCAACCGCGCGACCGCTACGGTCGCAGGTTCGAATCCTGCCTCGGGCATGGATGTGTGTGATGTCCTTAGGTTAGTTAGGTTTAAGTAGTTCTAAGTTCTAGGCGACTGATGACCTCAGATATTAAATCCTATACTGCTCAGAGCCATTTGAACCATTTTTTTAGATAGCAGTCACCAACCCTTCTCTCCAAAATAGACCACAAAGGCTCAATAATATTGAGAACTAGAGATTTTGGTGTCCAGGGGAGATGCAGCAGTTCATCCTAGTGCTCACCAAACTAATCCTGTACGATGCGAGCTGTGTGAACAAGAGCCCTGCCATCTTGGAACGCAGCATCAGCGTTTAGGAACAAACGTTGTACCGTGGGATGGACCCTCTCAGCCAATATGGTCACATAATCCTTGGCGCAGCTCGACCTTGCAGAGTAATTGTGAGGCACGATATGGCTGCCCAAATCGTCACCGAACCCCCGCCATGTTTCACTTTTGGGGCGTAAACTCGGCCTTCAGTGCGAAACCGTGTGAAATAAAACTCATTCGACTTTTCGTGTTGTTTTGGTGCTGACAGGTTTACGAGTGCGACATTCAGATCTGTACTGACTTTTGCAGCTGTCGTCCTTTTATTTTTCGTCAGAATTCTCTTCAGTGACCGTCGATCAAGATCACTCGGCATGCACTTTCGTCTGCGTTGTGACTTAGTGAATGGTTTTTTCGCTTTCTTCTATGCCGTACATGTTTCCGGTACGGCACCTCTTGAGACACCAAACACTTTGTCTCCCTTCGTTACGGAAGCACACGCCATACGAGCACCAACAATTTGCCCGCGGTGCAGTTCACTTAGCTCCGACGCAATGTTCACAAAACTACACAGAAAATTGTTCTGATCACGGCTGACACTTTCGAAATACTGAGGACAATGCACAGGTGACGTTTATGGTCAAATACAACAGCGCCACCGGAAGTTATGGCTACCATCTGCGTTTATTTCTCTCGGTATTTCCACATTTCTGTCCAATCCCTGTGCGTCCATTAATGTGATCAGATGTGTTATCAAATCTGATCCACCATTTTTGAAAGTTTAGAGTCTGTTACTCCACGTCGAGGAATATTAATGTTATTTTGTTGATATCCAACAGCATTTTCTCAAAGGTTCTCACGTTTTTATGATTTAAATTTTTAATGTTCGTTTCATACCACATTATGGGATTGTAAATAGTTTTTTTTATTAATATTTTATACCTTCCTTTGATAACGTGCTGTGTACCCTCGACGTAATCAAGTGAAGATAAGATTTCAGACCGTTGAATCATAAAGGTTAATAACGTATTTGTGTACCCTGTTGAATATGCTTACCGTATAGATGCGAAAGTAATCTATCACAAAAATACTAATTGGATAACTATCAACAGTTTGAGCTATAATAAATTTTGCGTAATTCTTATCAACGAAGTGTTGTCAAACTGAGCAAACATACATAAAAAATCGCAAGTCGGTTATCTTGTCCTGTCCTGGAAAAATTCCTGCGGACGATCATGCCTCAAGGGCCTTTGTATGGTAGCTTCCGGAGTATGTACGTAGATGTGGATGTGGACGTATATGTATATGTAAACCTGAAGGAGTGATGGCAGTATTTAATAACGGAACACAATGAGCGAATGCGACTTTCAAAGTACAAAATGCTTTAGGCATGTCTGTCAACAGCAGCAGTTCCCCATTCAAATGAAAGGATAAAACACAAACTAAGTGCCAGATTCTACAATTAGTTAAAATAATACTCCACGGTACAAGTTTCGAATAAAAGGACTTAAAAGAATATAGACTAGAGGAAGATGTGCTTTTGTTGACATATATACCTTAGCCCAAGAAATATGTACGCAATCAGTTATTTATAATTGTATTTTTAATTTTCCTTTTCACTATTCAAGGGACAATAAATAACGTTTTCTGAAGTCCTCGAGCCAGCCGTGGTGTCCAAGCGGTTCTAGGCGCTTCAGTCCGAACCGCGCGACTGCTACAGTCGCAGGTTCGAATCCTGCCACGGGCATGGATGTTTGTGATGTCCTTAGGTTAGTTAGGTTTAAGTAGTTCTAAGTTCTAGATGACTGATGACCTCAGATGTTAAGTCCCATAGTGCTCAGAGCCATTTGAACCATTTTTTTGAAGTCCACGAAGAATTTATTTTCGTCAATTCAGCTTTGTTATTGTCAACAACTATGTCATGAAACCACGTCAAAGAATAATATTTTTTTAAAAAATGGAAAGAAACATTTGTAAGAACACAGCCAATAACAAAGAAAGTAATGAATTCAAATCCTGTTCCAGTTTACAGTTTTGAGCCCCAAGGAAGTTTCGGAGTAGTTCAGTAGTCCCTTGAGTCTCCGAACATTGCCAGCTCTCTTCTTTTTTCACTGCCATCCATATTCTGACTGATTTGTTGCGGCGAGCTACCGCGCCATCTCAGAGTGAGAGCAAAACTCAGCAGTCTAAACTATTTACTGTACGTATCCATTCTCTCTGCCTTTTCCTACAGTTGTTGCCTTCTACGGCTCCCTCTGGTATCAAGGGAGTTTTTCCCTGACGTATTGAGTGCCACTGTTCCGTCCCTTATCACAATAAGTGTTTGGTATACAATTCTTTTCCTCGACGATTCTCCCAGGTACACGCACTGAATATTTTTACGGAGCACCGGGGTGTTTCTTCAAGTAAACGATCAGTCCCCAAATAGTTGGAAGAAAGCACAAGTCACGCCTATCTAAAAGAAGGGCGGCAGATGCGACCCACAAAACTATCGCCTAATACCGCCGATATCCACCTCTTTCAGAATATTAGAACGTATTCTGAGCTCAAACGTAACGAGGTACATCGAACAAAAGAATTTCCTCCAGACTAACCGGCAAGGATTCCTGAAATGTTGGGCATGCGAAACCCAAATGGCGCTTTTCTCAGACCACTTTCTGAAAGACAAAGATCGACCCAGTCTCGTGGTAGCCGCAGTTCCTGACGTCCGAAATCCATTTGACTGTGGACCGCAACAGTCTTTATTAACAAAAGATCGATCTTCGTTCACGCAGGAGGATCGTACAAAAATACCGTTTGACCATCGCACAGACTCACGTAAGGACGACATAGTAATAGGCATCCACGGTGTAGAAAAGCAACTGAAAGATTTGAAAGCAAATAAGTCACCAGGTCCGCATGGAATCTGAATACGGTTGTACAAAGAATACTCCGGGCCACAGGCCGCTTATCAAGTTTGCATTTATCGCGTATCTCTCGGCCAACGCAAAATCCCAAGCGACTAGAAAAAAAGCGCATTTGACTGTTGTATACAAGAAGCGTGACACAACGGGCTCCAGAACTGAAGACCAATATCTTTAACATCGGTTCGGTAGAGAATTCTTGAAAATATTCTCAGTTCGAATATAATAAATTTCCTTGAAACGGGAAAGTTTCTACCAACGAATCAGCACCGTTTTAGGAGGTATCGTTCGTGCAAAACCCAGCTTACTTTTTTCCCACGTGGTATGCTGCGAACAATAGGTGAAGGGCAACAGGTAGATTTCGTATTTCTAGATTTCCGAAAAGCATTTGACACGCTGTCCCACTCTAGACGGTTAACGAACATGTGGATTAGGCTCTAAGATATGTGAGTGGGTCGAAGACTTCTTAAGTAATAGAACCCAGTACGTTGTCCTCGATGGCGAGCGTTCATCAGAGACAAGGGTATATCTGGAGTGCCCCAGAAACTGTGACTGGACCGCGTTGTCAATTTTTACGTAGGTAAATGATCTTCGGGAGAGGGTGGGCAGCGATCTGTGGCTGTTTGCTGATAAGCTGTGGTGTACGGGAATGTGCAGTCGCTAGGATACAAGATGACTTAGACATTATTTCTTGTTGGTACGATGAGTGGCAGCTAGCTCTAAATGCAGATGAGTCGGAAAAACGTACCCATAATGTTCGAATACAGCAATGGTACTGTGCTGCTTGACAATCACCTGAACTAAATGTCCAAGCGTAACGTTGTAAAGCGATGGTGTTTGGGATTTGCACCAAGTCGGATTAAAGGAAGACATCGAAGTAATTCGGAGGCAGGCTGCTAGGCTTAATACCGGTAAGTTCTAACAACACGCAAGTGTTACGGATATGCTTCGGGTGCCCAAATGGGAATCCCTGAAGGCCACGTTCTTTTCGAAGAACACAATCGAGAAAATGTAGAGACCCGGCATTGATGCTGACTGCAGAAAGATTCAAGTGTTGTCGGCGTACATTGCGCCTAAGAACCACGAGGGTAAGTTGCGAGAAATTAGGGCTCCTACGGTGGCTTATAGACAGTTGTTTTCTCTCGCTCTGTTTCCAAGTGGAATGCGTGAGGACATGGCTAGTAGTTCTAGAGCATACTCTCCGCTGAGCACCGTACATCTACCCTCTGCAAACCACCGTGAGGTGCATGGCGGAGGGAACATTCCATTGTACCGCTTATTAGGCTTTGTCCCCGTTCTGTTCACATATGGAGCGTGGAAAAATGATTGTCTGAGTACCTCTGCGCGTGCAGTAATTATTCTAATCTTATCCTCACGATCCCTATGTGAGTGATACGTAGCGGGTTGTAATGTATTTCTAGAGTTATCTTTTAAAGCCGGTTCTTGAAACTTTGTTAATAGATATTCTCGGGATAGTTTGCGTCTAGTTCCTTCAGTACCTCTGCGACATTCTCCCACAGACGAAACAAGCCTGTGACCGTTCGTAATGGCCTTCTTCGTATACAATCCACATCCCGTTTCAGTCCTATCTGGCACGGGTACCGCACACTTGACCAATGTTGTAGAACTGGTCGCACGAGTGGTACGTGAGCAGTCTGGTACGTGAGCAGTCCCGTTTGTAGACTGATTGCACTTTGCCAGTACTCTACTAACAAGCTGAAGTGTGCCACTTGCTTTGCCCATAACTCTGAGTATGTGATCATTCCTTTTCATATCCCTACAACCATGTAATTGTGTGAGTTGTCCAATTTCTTCAGTTGATTATTGATATTATAATTATAGGATACTACGTTTTTTCGTTTTGTGAAGTGCACAATTTTACGTCTCTAAGTACCTAATGCAAGTTTCCAATGTTTTGAGCACTTTCAAATCTTATTAAGATCAAACTGAATATCTATACACCTTCTTTCAGACAGTACATCATCGTAGATAAATGCATCACCTGCAAAAAGTCTGAGGTTATAATTAATATTGTCTTGCAAGGTCACCGATATACAACAAGAACAGCAGGGGCCCCAACACACTTCCGTGGGTACACCAGAAGTTACTTCAACATCTTACCACGATTCTCCATCCAAGATAACATGCTGCGTCCTCCCTACCAAAAAGCCCTCATTCCAGTCACAAGTTTCACTTCATAGCACATATGATCGTACTTTTGGCAACAAGCGTAGGTGTGGTACTGAGTCAAATTCTTTTCAGAAATCAAGAAATACTGCATCTAACTGACTGCCCTGATCCAAAGCTTTCAGTATGTCATGTGAGAAAAGTGCGAATTGAGTTTGACGTGATCAGTGTTTCCGGAATCCATGGTGGTTCATAATGAGGAGGTCATTCTCTTCAAGATACATCATTACGTTTGAGCTCAGTACGCTTTGTTTCTTTTTTTACACTTATCACGCAGAAATTTCTGTTTCTTTAGAAGTTTCTTTACAGTAATTGTATACCACGGAGGTCCCTCCCTTTATGAACAGTTGTAGTGCGTTGTATCCAGTGCATGCTGAGCTATTGTTTTAAACTTGAGCAATAGTTCCACCACATGCTCCTGCCCTGTGCTGAAAGTTTCAGACTCGTCATTGAGATATGACACTAGTGATTTTTTTATCTAGTTTATTGTTTTAGTTCTCCTTGGTACTTTGGTAAACATTGTTGCCATAACCTCGTCATGGTCGTTGACACCAGTTTTGGTGTGGACGTCCTCAAAGAGGTCAGGTTTATTTGTTGCCATCATATCTAATATATTTTCATCATTACTGGGGTTCCTAACTACCTCTTCTAGGCATTTTTCAGAAAACGTATTTAGCAATGTTCACAGGCTGTCTTATCATGTCCACCATTAACAAAACTGTAATTTTCCAAATTAATTGTTGGACAGTTAAAGTCTCCACCGATGACTACTGTACGACTGGAGAACTTTTGTACAAGTGAACTGAGGTTTTGTCTAAAGTTTTCGGTTACGTCAGCGGGGTGAGCGACAGAAGGATCCAATTATCATTTTATGCCCACCTCTCATACTGAGTCTCGCTCGAACAGTCTCACAAGCAGCTCAGTGGATTTGAGTTTCTCGTCTACTGCGACAAATACACCACCTCCACTTCCCACTTGCCTCTGCTTTCGATGTACACTTAAATTTTCCCCAAAAAATTTCACTGCTATCAATTTGAGTTTTCAACCAAGTATCTGTACCTAGTATTATGTGAGCGTCACCGCTTTTCAGGAGCGCTTCAACCTCTGGGACATTGTTGCGAATGCTTCGTCAGTCAACTGTTAGGATTTCAATACTTTCACCTGTGGGAGGCATTTCTTTCGATCTTACACTCGATGTACTTGAGGACAATATTATGGAAATGGAAGAGGATGTAGATGAAGATGAAATGGGAGCTACGATACTGCGTGAAGAGTTTGACAGAGCACTGAAAGACCTGAGTCGAAACAAGGCCCCTGGAGTAGACAACATTCCATTGGAACTACTGACGGCCTTGGGAGAGCCAGTCCTGACAAAACTCTACCATCTGGTGAGCAAGATGTATGAAACAGGCGAAATACCCTCAGACTTCAAGAAGAATATAATAATTCCAATCCCAAAGAAAGCAGGCGTTGACAGATGTGAAAATTACCGAACTATCAGTTTAATAAGCCACAGCTGCAAAATACTAACACGAATTCTTTACAGACGAATGGAAAAACTAGTAGAAGCCGACCTCGGGGAAGATCAGTTTGGATTCCGTAGAAATACTGGAACACGTGAGGCAATACTGACTTTACGACTTATCTTAGAAGAAAGATTAAGGAAAGGCAAACCTACGTTTCTAGCATTTGTAGACTTAGAGAAAGCTTTTGACAATGTTGACTAGAATACTCTCTTTCAGATTCTAAAGGTGGCAGGGGTAAAATACAGGGAGCGAAAGGCTATTTACAATTTGTACAGAAACCAGATGGCAGTTATAAGAGTCGAGGGACATGAAAGGGAAGCAGTGGTTGGGAAGGGAGTAAGACAGGGTTGTAGCCTCTCCCCGATATTATTCAATCTGTATATTGAGCAAGCAGTAAAGGAAACAAAAGACAAATTCGGAGTAGGTATTAAAATCCATGGAGAAGAAGTAAAAACTTTGAGGTTCTCCGATGACATTGTAATTCTGTCAGAGACAGTAAAGGACTTGGAAGAGAAGTTGAATGGAATGGATAGTGTCTTGAAAGGAGGATATAAGATGAACATCAACAAAAGCAAAACGAGGATAATGGAATGTAGTCGAATTAAGTCAGGTGATGCTGAGGGAATTAGATTAGGAAATGAGACACTTAAAGCAGTAAAGAAGTTTTGCTATTTGGGGAGCAAAATAACTGATGATGGTCAAAGTAGAGAGGATATAAAATGTAGACTGGCAATGGCAAGGAAAGCGTTTCTGAAGAAGAGAAATTTGTTAACATCAAGTATAGATTTAAGTGTCAGGAAGTTGTTTCTGAAAGTATTTTTATGGAATGTAGCAATGTATGGAAGCGAAACATGGACGATAAATAGTTTGGACAAGAAGAGAATAGAAGCTTTCGAAATGTGGTGCTACAGAAGAATGCTGAAGATGAGATGGGTAGATCACGTAACTAATGAGGAAGTATTGAATAGGATTGGGGAGAAGAGAAGTTTGTGGCACAACTTGACCAGAAGAAGGTCGGTTGGTAGGACATGTTCTGAGGCATCAAGGGATCACCAATTTGGTATTGGAGGGCAGCGTGGAGGGTAAAAATCGTAGGGGGAGACCAAGAGATGAATACACTAAGCAGATTCAGAAGGATGTAGGATGCAGTAGGTACTGGGAGATGAAGAAGCTTGCACAGGATAGAGTAGCATGGAGAGCTGCATCAAACCAGTCTCAGGACTGAAGACCACAACAACAACAACAACTGATACTTCTGCATTTCCTCCAGCTACATTTATCTCGATTGGTCATGTAACCTAAAATACCCCTGTGTGCACCCCGCACACAGTCAGCTACCTGAGCAGCAGCTTCTGATGTGTTGTGCACACCTGACCCATCAGCTTTCTTTGCCAATCGCTGGAATTAGTTAAGTATGATCTCGGGGCCCAGACGACAATCTGCAGTTTGCTGCACCTCGTTCCCTCAGTGGCTGCTGGAGTAGCCTCTTAGGCCTACACACTGAGTGCACTTGGTGTCCGCTGTTGTCCGTTGCTGCTATTTATCTAAGGGCTACCGTCATTCGCTGTACGTCCGAACTGCCTAACTTTAATAGACCCCTACCCTTTTGTGTTTGCGTTCTCTTGACATCGGACTAAACTGGTTTCCCAAAACGGAGGAAATGAATTCTACTGGCTCAGTTTCAGTGCAACTTCTTTTTCTATTCATTGCATTTTATTCCTCGTAATGTTAAGCTATCAATTATAAAATTTTGATAGTTTATCAGTTAATTTTATATGCGTAAAATTAATATATACGATTTACAATTAGTTACGATTACTTTAATTTGGATAATGAATATAGTTAAACAGTTAATTTTTAACTGGATAAAGTATTCGATGAAAGTAATATTTCCGAATATTCTGGCAAGGCATTGTCTACTTTTTATTTATTATAGGCAGTGACATTACATCTTTAAAACATAAATATGTTCACACCATGCACATTTCATTAATGAATTTTTTAACCTGTTGTGTCTAGACAAGACAGTCTAGACACAAGGCGAGGAAGCCGAAAGGGCACGTTCTTAACTCACGCAGGCTTGCTTAGGTCTGAAACAGGATACGTAATGAATGCTATAAAGTAAAGTACTTAGCTGCTGGAATACTTAACTTTAATCCATCATTTGTATACAGCATTCTTGATGATACAAGTGAGACTCTCTCTAGAAATGGTTAATGGCGCCTTGCTAGGTCGTAGCCATGGACTTAGCTGAAGGCTATTCTAACTATCTCTCGGCAAATGAGAGAAAGGCTTCGTCAGTGTAGTCGCTAGCAAAGTCGTCGTACAACTTGGCGAGTGCTAGGAAGTCTCTCAAGACCTGCCGTGTGGTGGCGCTCGGTCTGCGATCACTGCCAGTGGCGACACGCGGGTCCGACATGTACTAATGGACCGCGGCCGATTTAAAGCTACCACCTAGCAAGTGTGGTGACTGGCGGTGACACCACATAACCAATAGCATTTTTCCGAAATACCTTCAGTGGAAAGCCTACTTCATTCACGTTCTTAAATGTTGGCCTTTCCTCTGTCAATTTTGATGCGTACAAGCGTATCGAACCATTAGAGTGAAAACAGGAGCACTGAATTGATGGTGCATGATCGAATGTGTTGTAATTGCATCTTCCCTTGGCGATAATTCTCGCTGCTGTTGTAGAAAATCAGGGACAGTTTGTAATCTTTTAATTAGGTGTTTGACTTGGTGACAGAAATATGCATCACAGGGCTGAGCAAGACGAGTGCACTTGCGCGCAATGATCTTCACAGTACACGCTACTTCGCCTTCCTTATTGGTCAGTGTCTCATCATGCACCGTCAGACCTGCTAGGCCATTTCACGAATCCACCGACAGAATGAATTTGCTGGTAGCAAACGTGTGGTTTTAATATAGTTTCCAAAAATTTGCATAAAGTTAATTTTCCTGACTTGGAGTAAGGTAACGACGACATTCTTACGCTCTTCTTCTAATTTCTTCACGCTAACAGCAACTCGAGAACCAAATTTATTGGCAGGCTCTTGCATGTATAAAAACACAAGGGGCATCATTTTCCCTGAAGCGGTTGAACAGTGCTGCACTGTGTGAGAGCGAGTGTTTTGGGGCAGAGTGAGTTTTTTCATCAAAATGGTCTTCGCACCCTTTCAACGCAGTATTCTGTTTTTCGTCAATTCGTGCTGGCATCCAGTCTGGTCAGTGTTAATTACATAATCAAGGTTGAAGTTGGGAATTATATGTTTCTTCTGTATACAAAACTTCTCTGCTGCTTCTCCTGTTTTTTTTTTCAAACTTGTAACATCATTCTTGCTGACGAATTTGGTGACTTTTCGCTACCTTGTTGAATATTTACATTTGAAGGTTTTTACTCAGGTATTAGTAGTGTTAAAGTGAAATTTTTCTAGTAAACATGGCAATGCAATTGTCATTGCCCGCTGTTGTAACATTCTCGTCCTTACTGGTTCATAACTGCCTCAAGTGTCCTGAAATCTTTCCCATGTTTCGGAGTTGATGAATGATATTTTGTCATTCCTAGAACCATTTCAAATAATCCGTTTTTACTGATGGAACCTCCATTCTGGATGAGCGTCGGTAAAATTGATCACTTTCTTCTTATCAACCACTTACACTAAAGTACGAAAGAATATTCATCTGGATCGTAATCATCATTGCTCGCGTCTCTACTTGAAAAGAGAATCTGTTACAAATGAAATAGTACAGCGAAAGTGTATGTGACCATAGGGAGAAAAAGAGAATGAGAAAATCCACATACCTCTTCATAAATATTTTGTTCATAATATTTGGTGAATAATATTAAATCTCCATCATTTACTATGAAATTATCAGTAATAATTTCAATAATTTGCTCTGCAGTTGCGTGATGTAGAACTGCTACCGCAGGACCCACACACGTGAGAGGATTGTCGGCTACTATGTCTTTGCTTGCGTGAACTGGATAAGCATAACGAAGAGCACAGGTGAAATCTTCATCAAAAGTTTTAATTACGATGTTTTTACCAGTCACTTCTCTGGCAGAAAGTCTTGCTTAGTTTCCATTTTCCAGTAAAACGAGCATTTATGAAAAATCATCGCAGACACTTGGCGAAATGCTGTTCACAGCTGTAGTGACCGTTACAGAATTTCAGGAAACAGTTGAAATCACAAACCTACAGAAATGAATCATTTAGAAAACAATCCATGCTGTTATATTCATTATTCAAATTAAAGTAATCATTGCTAGTTGTAAATTTATATACCACTTTTATGTATATTAATGAAACCGTTCAACTACACTCCTGGAAATGGAAAAAAGAACACATTGACACCGGTGTGTCAGACCCACCATACTTGCTCCGGACACTGCGAGAGGGCTGTACAAGCAATGATCACACGCACGGCACAGCGGACACACCAGGAACCGCGGTGTTGGCCGTTGAATGGCGCTAGCTGCGCAGCATTTGTGCACCGCCGCCGTCAGTGTCAGCCAGTTTGCCGTGGCATACGGAGCTCCATCGCAGTCTTTAACACTGGTAGCATGCCGCGACAGCGTGGACGTGAACCGTATGTGCAGTTGACGGACTTTGAGCGAGGGCGTACAGTGGGCATGCGGGAGGCCGGGTGGACGTACCGCCGAATTGCTCAACACGTGGGGCGTGAGGTCTCCACAGTACATCGATGTAGTCGCCAGTGGTCGGCGGAAAGTGCACGTGCCCGTCGACCTGGGACCGGACCGCAGCGACGCACGGATGCACGCCAAGACCGTAGGATCCTACGCAGTGCCGTAGGGGACCGCACCGCCACTTCCCAGCAAATTAGGGACACTATTGCTCCTGGGGTATCGGCGAGGGCCATTCGCAACCGTCTCCATGAAGCTGGGCTACGGTCCCGCACACCGTTAGGCCGTCTTCCGCTCACGCCCCAACATCGTGCAGCCCGCCTCCAGTGGTGTCGCGACAGGCGTGAATGGAGGGACGAATGGAGACGTGTCGTCTTCAGCGATGAGAGTCGCTTCTGCCTTGGTGCCAATGATGGTCGTATGCGTGTTTGGCGCCGTGCAGGTGAGCGCCACAATCAGGACTGCATACGACCGAGGCACACAGGGCCAACACCCGGCATCATGGTGTGGGGAGCGATCTCCTCCACTGGCCGTACACCACTGGTGATCGTTGAGGGGACACTGAATAGTGCACGGTACATCCAAACCGTCATCGAACCCATCGTTTTACCATTCCTAGACCGGCAAGGGAACTTGCTGTTCCAACAGGACAATGCACGTCCGCATGTATCCCGTGCCACCCAACGTGCTCTAGAAGGTGTAAGTCAACTACCCTGGCCAGCAAGATCTCCGGATCTGTCCCCCATTGAGCATGTTTGGGACTGGATGAAGCGTCGTCTCACGCGGTCTGCACGTCCAGCACGAACGCTGGTCCAACTGAGGCGCCAGGTGGAAATGGCATGGCAAGCCGTTCCACAGGACTACATCCAGCATCTCTACGATCGTCTCCATGGGAGAATAGCAGCCTGCATTGCTGCGAAAGGTGGATATACACTGTACTAGTGCCGACATTGTGCATGCTCTTTTACCTGTGTCTATGTGCCTGTGGTTCTGTCAGTGTGATCATGTGATGTATCTGACCCCAGGAATGTGTCAATAAAGTTTCCCCTTCCTGGGACAATGAATTCACGGTGTTCTTATTTCAATTTCCAGGAGTGTATATTTAAATTTTACAATTCCTTGTTTAATACTGCAAGGAATAAAATACAATGAATAAAAAAATTGGTTGCCAGCAGTAACAGAATTCTACACGCCAAATTATCATTCCGTACGCTAACCGATTGCACCACACCACTAACTGCAGGATTGTTATTCAAACATTACTCACAACGTCATCAGAAAACTGTCGATAGTATTTTCTCTTTTTCTACGACCCACTCAGACGAAATATTTTAGGAACTTCAGAGGTCAAATACTTGCTTCTTCTCTCACAGTCCGCAGCTCGTGGTCTTGCGGTAGCGTTCTCGCTTCCCACGCCCGGGTTCGATTCCCGGCGGGGTCAGGGATTTTCTCTGCCTCGTGATGACTGGGTGTTGTGTGATGTGCTTAGGTTAGTTAGGTTTAAGTAGTTCTAGGGGACTGATGACCACAGATGTTAAGTCCAATAGTGCTCAGAACCATTTGAACCATTTTTTTCTTCTCTCACAGTTTCAGCAAAATCGGAGAGACGCGCCCCGTGCTCTCCCCTTATAAGAGGATAATGAGGAGGTGAGATGTTACAATAATGGTTGATACCTCTACATCTGCGTCTACATCTGTAGTCTGTGAACTACCGTGAGGTGGATGACAGAGGGTACGTCCCACTGTACCTGTTATTAGGGTTTCTTCCTGTTCCATTCAAATATGGAGTGTGGGAAGAACGATTGTTTTAATGCCTCTGTGAGTGTAGTAATTATTATAATCTTATCCTCACGAGCCGAGCACAAGCGATACGTACGGGGGTTGCAGTATATCACTAGAGTAATCATTTAAAGCCGGTTCTTGAAACTTGGTTTATAGACTTTCTGGGCATCGTTTACGTCTATCTTCAAGAGTCTGCTGTTTTAGTTCCTTCAGTATCTCTGCCACACTTTCCCTCGGATTAAACAAACTTGCGACCATTCGTGCTGTGCATGCCTTCAGTATCCTCTGTTAGTCCTATCTGGTATCACAGACTTGAGCAATTTTCTAGGACGGGTCGCACAAGTGATTTGTAGGCAATTTCTTTTGTGGATTGATTGCACTTCCCCAGTATTCTACCTATAAACGGAATTCTTCCACCTGCCTCACCCACGAGTGAACCTATACGATCATTCTTTCATATCCCTACAAATTGTTACACCCAGATATTTCTATGAGTTGGCCGATTCCAATAGTGAATCATTGATGTTATAGTTATAGGATACTACTTTTCTTCGTTATCTGAAGTGCGCAATATTACATTTTTGAACAATTAGAGGAAGATGGTAATCCCTGCACCATGTTGAAATGTTATCAAGTTCTGACTGAATATTTATGCAGCTTCTTTCAGACAGTACTTCGTCATAGATAACTGGCCGGCCAGGATGGCCGAGCGGTTCTAGGCGCTACAGTCTGGAACCGCGCGACCGCTACGGTCGCAGGTTCGAATCCTGCCTCGGGCATGGATGTGTGTGATGTCCTTACGTTAGTTAGGTTTAATTAGTTCTAAGTTTTAGGGGACTGGTGACCTTAGAAGTTAAGTCCCATAGTGCTAAGAGCCATTTGAACCATGGATAACTGCATCATCTGCAAAAACTCTGATTTCACTATTAATATTGTCTGCAAGGTCATTAACATTCAACATGAACAAAAAGGATCCTAACACACTTCCCTGAGGCACACGAGAAGCTACTTCTATATCTGACGTTGGCTCTCCACCTCCCTACCAAAAAGTCCTCTGTCTAGTCACAAATTTCGGTTGGTACCCCATATGATGGTACTTTTGACAACAAGCGTAGGTGTGGTACTAAGTCAAATGCTTTTTGGAAATCAATAAATACAGCATCTACCTGACTGCCTTGATACGAAGCTTTTAGTGTATCATGTGAGAAAAGTGGGAGTTGAATTTCACATGATCGATGTTTTCGAAAACCATGTTGATTGGCGTGTAGGAGGTCATTCTGTTCAAGATATCTCATTATGTTTTAGCTCAAGAATATGTTCTATGATTCTACAGCAAATTGATGTCAACGATATTGAACGGTTGTTTTGTGGATCACTTCTACTATCCGCCCTGTAGATGGGTGTGACCTGTGCCTTTTTCTATGAACTAGGCACGGTCTTTTGTTCTAAGGATCTGTGATCGATTATAAAGAGAAGAGAGGCTACTCAGCCGCCAGTTCAGTATAGAATCTGACAGGGATTCTATCGGACACTGGAGGTTTGTTCAATTTTGACCATTTCAGAAGTTTCTCAACACCAATGGCACTGATAAAAGAGAAGTGACCGTATGCACAGACGTCTCAAAAACGCCATATCCTAACTATGCTTAACAAGGTGAACGTCTCCATTTTATATGCTTTCTGAGAGTGCTTGGAAACGGCGCACATGCTGGATCTGTGACGGGCAAGGGAGAAGCCGACTTAACGAGAAAATGGACCCGAGCGTCGACGAAACACTCGTGTCCGTGAAAGCCGCATCACTGGACGAGCCCCAGGGGACAGGTGCTACTGTTCATTTACGACCCGTCTCCAACTCAGCAGCTGAGCAGTGCTGAGGGCAGGAACTTTTATCAGCGGGAGAGTGGTGGGCGCTCTGCTACGTTCTGATGGCAGCTTTCAGCAGATGACGATCTAGCGTCTTCCTCGAGAACCACAGCGGGCACAGCTTTTTACTTTCTGACGTGAGGCCAGCAGACGGGCGCCGACAATGTGCGACCGGAGAAAATGCTTGAGACATCGGGAAGTCGGCTCACTGTGAGAAGTTGTTTGAAAAAGAAGGGTAGGTCGAAAAGTGATGGACTTTGAAGCTGATGCATTTTTCTTAGCAGGATTTTTGCTGGAGAAGCAGTCATGCCAGTGTTCTCGTACTGCGATCAGTGGTCATGCCTAGCTCGGAAGGGACGAGCGAGCTGTACGATTCGGCTAGAAAAACTAGAGTTCGTTCGGGGACAGCGTTCGTCTGGTAACACAAATGAGGGCGGATCTAGGACTTCGTCCGAGGTTCACAATCCGTATTGGCAGGACCGTGTTCCTCGCCTCAAACTTCAGAGGGGTAGTCTTGACAGCAACGGTCTGGATGCCCCACGCTAATAATTCGCTGTGAGCGATATCAGCAGTACCGGCGCAGTAGGGCAGCCCTCGATCAGAATTTAGTCAGATCATTGCAATTATGTATCGAGCCTAGCAGTGTTATAGGTTTCTCAGTCTAAGTTTCAGGCTAACAGTCACCACTTACGAATAAAATTAACATTTTATTGCTAATCCATTGTGATCACTGCCGTTCTCAATATGTTTACAAAGTTAGTCACTGTGTCACGTACAGACGTGTAGATCATTTTTGGAAATCAGGTGCTCTTAAAGGGCACTTTCTCAAGAGTTTCAAGTAACACCGAGAACCAGCAGGTCCACTTGGTGTAATCGATGCAGTGCAGCTTTGAGATATTAACTGAGATTGTTAAGTAGTCAGATACCGGGTGACCAAAAAGTCAGTATAAATTTGAAAACTTAATAAACCACGGAATAATGTAGATAGATATGTAAAAATTGATACTCATGCTTGGAATGACATGGCGTTTTATTAGAACCAAAACAAAAGCAAAGTTCACAAAATGTCCGACAGATGGCGCTGGACAGCAAAACGTCAGTGACTGCGCATGACACTCGTGGATAAAAGGAGCTGTAATGAGAGAGAGAATCAGATGCGACAGCAGTCGCAGCAAGTTGACGTTACCCGAATAGTCGCTTTTAGTGAAGCTGTATTATTAGAATGGGGAATGTGCTAGTTCAGCGTTACGATCCTATCGCCGTAGGAAGGGGATTCGAACGGGTAAAGGTCCGTTGACAAATGAAGCTGTGGCGAGAATGGTTTCGAACTTCGAAGCCACGGGTTATTTAGACGATAGACCCCGTAGTGGCCGACCGAGCTCAAGGCGTAATGCTGCTGAGGCAGTACAGGAAGAAATGGAGACTGTGGCGGGTTCGTCTGTGCACGGGGAAGTCAGCGCTCGTGCAGTCGCACGTCGCACCGGCATTCTTTACACTACTGTTTGGTTGGCACTGAGGCGTACCCTCCGATGCTATCCGTACAAAAGCCATCGCCATCACGAACTGTTACCTGCCGATTTAGTGAAACGGAGGCCATTTGCGGTGTGGGCGTTTCAAAAGATGGCGGAAGATGACGATTGATTGAGTAACGTGTTGTGGACCGACGAAGTTCATTTCACGCTCCGAGGATCTGTCAACGCCCACGACTGCAGAATTTGGGCTGCCGAAAATCCTAGAACTGTAGTGGAAACTCCATTGCACGACGAGAAAGTCATGGTATGGGTTGTATTTACCACATCTACCGTTATGGGGCCTTTTTTCTTCGACGGAATGCGTGATTCTGGTTTTGTAACTGCTGCTGTGACGGGTGAGAGGTACGCCGATATGTTACAGAATCGCATCATCTCCAGCCTGGCCTGCTGGAACGTACGATGTTTATGCAGGACGGCGCTCCACCCCGTATTGCTAGACGCGTGAAAGACCTCTTGCGGGCGTCGTTTGGTGATGATCGTGTGCTCAGCCGCCACTTTCGTCACGCTTGGCCTACCAGGTCCCCAGACCTCAGTTCGTGCGGTTATTGGCTTTGGGGTTACCCGAAGTCGCAAGTGTATCGTGATGGACCGACATCTCTAGGGATGCTGAAAGACAACATCCGACGCCAATGCCTCACCATAACTCCGGACATGGTTTACAGTGCTGTTCACAGCATTATTCCTCGACTACAGCTGTTGTTGAGGAATAATGGTGGAGATATTGAGCATTTTCTGTAAAGGACATGATCTTTGCTTTGTCTTACTTTGTTATGCTAATTATTGCTATTCTGACCAGATGAATCGCCATCTGTCGGGCATTTTCTGAACTTTTGTATTTTTTTTGGTTCTAATAAAACCCCATGTCATTCCAAGCATGTGTTTCAATTTGTACCTCTCTATCTACATTGTTGTTGTTATGGTCTTCAGTCCTGAGACTGGTTTGGTGCAGCTGTCCATGCTACTCTATCGTGTGCAAGCTTCTTCATCTCCCAGTACTTACTGCAACCTACATCCTTCTGAATCTGCTTAGTGTATTCTTCTCTTGGTCTCCCTCCACACTGGCCTCCAATGCTAAATGTGTGATCCCTTGATGCCTCAGAACATGCCCTAGCAACCGGTCCCTTCTTCTTGTCAAGCTGTGCCGCAAACTCCTCTTCTGCCCTATTGTATTCAATACCTCCTCATTAGTTATGTTATCTACCCATCTAATCTTCAGCATTCTTCTGTAGCACCACATTTCGAAAGCTTCTATTCTCTTCTTGTCCAGACTATTTATCGTCCATGTTTCACTTCCATACATGGCTACACTGCATACAGATACTTTCAGAAACGACTTCCTGACACTTTAATTTATACTCCATGTTAACAAATTTCTCGTCTTCAGAAACGCTTTCCTTGTCATTGCCAGTCTACATTTTATATCCTCTCTACTTCGACCATCCTCAGTTATTTTTCTCACCAAATAGCAAAACTCCTTTACTACTTTAAGTGTCTCATTTCCTAATCTAATTCCCTCAGCATCACCCGACTTAATTCGACTGAATTCTCGTTTCGTAATCTAATTCCCTCAGCATCACCCGGCTTAATTCGACTACATTCGACTACGTTCTATCTATCTACATTATTCCGTGATTTATTCAGTTTTCAAATTTATACTGACTTTTTGATCAGCCACTACATTTAGTATTTGAGGTGTAATTGAATAAATTAGTGTGCCATTTAAAACTTGTTTCTCTAACAACTTCAGTTAATCTCATTTTTAATATTACGCATTTCTCCACTTTGGGATCCACAGATAGGGCTGCAGATTCTATGCGTTAGTTATTTCGTTTGTGCACAGTAATTCAGCTCGGGTCTCGAAGGTGAGTGCCACTGTTCATTAATTTGCCGGGTCAGGTTAACCGTTTGAAACTGTTGCGGGGTCTTGCACGTGTAATATCTGACGGGGGACGGTACTGACGGACGTGTAACACCTGTGTAGACGAATGAGCCACAGGCTAGCCTGGGCGCTGTTGAAACGTCCCCTTAGAAAAATTATACCTAAATGTGCTTAAACTGATACACAATATTTTTTTAGCGCAACGCAATCTGACTTTCAATAATCCCTACAAAAGAATGGCCCTGACTTACATTAAACTATACCTTTCAGAAATCACTTACCTCACAAAAATCTTCGCTACTCAAGCTACTGCAATACAGCGAGCGCCACTACTGCCAGCTAAATAAAAGATTCAAACTACGGAAGGCAGTAACTACTGATAGGCATAGTTAGCAAATGAAAGATTTTAATAGAGAACAAACAATGTATTTACCTTAATATCATCACAAGTCATAATATATGTAATTTCAAAACTCCGCCATCTCTCTCCTCACATCCACCACTGCTGGCGGCTCACCTCCAACTGCGCAACGCTACGCGCTGTTAACATCCAGCTGCCCCTCTACAATGGCAGACAACGGTGCAAACTAGCCACAGACTGCACACAGCACAGCCAGTGATTTTCGCACAGAGCGCTACGTAACGTTGCCAATAAGAAAACATAAGCAGCCTACTGACGCTGTTGCAGCCCCGGCATGGAGCGGCACGTGGCGCCGGCGACGCGCGCGCTCGCCGCCGTGCTGCTGTGGAAGCCGGCGTCGGCGGGCCGCCTCTACCACGCGGCGACCGCCGCCTGCAGCGCCGCGGCGCTCTCCCTGCTGGCCAGCGTGGCCGCCGCGCTGCCCGCGCTCTGGGCCAGCGGGGACGTCACCACCTTCTCCATGAACGCCTACATCTGCTTCGCCGTGTTCGCCGCACAGGTCGGCTCCCTCTGTCTGCCTAGCGGCCTCCTGACCAGGGAACCTCCCCATCGCACCCCCCTCACATTTAGTTATAAGCTGGCACAGTGGACAGGCCTCGAAAAACTGAACACACATCAATCGAGAAAACAGGAAGAAGCTGTGTGGAACTATGAAAAAAAAATAAGCAAAATATACAAACTGGGTAGTCCGTGCGCAACACATGCAACATCGAGGAACGCCAGGAAGTAGGAGCGCCGTGGTCCCCTCATTAGCGTTGAGCACTTGCGGAACCAGAAGTCCTTGGTTCAAGTCTCCCCTCGAGTGAAAAGTTTAAATTCTTATTTTCAGACAATTTTAGTATGGGAGTAGACGTGATTACCATTCCTCCAGGTTGTACACCTCTTGTGCAACCGTTAGATGTGTTTGGTTTTCGGCAAGTGAAATACTTCGTGAAAAGATTGTATGATTTTGCGAAGCTGCACAGGTACACAGAGCAGTATTGTTTACGTGATCGTGTGTCAATTATCAAAGTTCAGGCACTCACACATAATAAACTTCGCTCTCCAAAATTCCAGAACATGTTCCGATTTGCTTGGACATATGCAGGATTTGACGGGCTACACACGCAAAAATTTGAAAACGTTAAAAACGTATGTTTTGACAGAGCACAGGGAAAACTGTGCGACTGTGAAACTGTTGCATTCATTTGTTGCAGTTTATGTGACAAACTCTTATGTTTTCATCACTTTTTTGGGAGTGATTATCACATCCACAAGAAAACCTAAATCGGGCAAAGTAGAATAATTTTTTTACCCATTCGCCAAGTGTACAAGTTAGATGGGTCGACAACATAAACCAGTCATGTGACGGACATGCCGTCACCAATGTCGTATACAATGTATAAGTCGTGTTTTCCTGTGGAGGAATCGGTTGACCTATGACCTTGCGATCAAATGTTTTCGGTTCCCATTGCAGAGCCACGTCCATTCGTCTACTAACCGCACGGTTTTGCGGTGCGGTCGCAAAACACAGACACTAAACTTATTACAGTGAACAGAGACGTCAATGAACGAACCGACAGATCATAACTTTGCGAAAATAAAGAAATTAAACTTTTCACTCGAGGGAAAACTTGAACTGAGGACCTCTCGTTCCGCAGCTGCTCACGCTAACCACGGGACCACGACGCTCCTGCGCTCATACTCTCCTTCATGTTACCTGTCTTGCGCATAGACTATTCAGTTTGTATATTTTGCTTTTTTTTTCATAGTTCCACACAACTTCTTCCTGTTTTCTCCATTGATCTGTGTTCAGTTATTCGAGGCCTATCCACTGTGCCAACTTATAACTAAATCTGCGGGGGGTGCGATGGGGAGGTTCCTTGTAAGTACCGTAAAATGGGGTTACTTTGTGACAGTTTTTATGGTTTTGCTCGCATTGGCTGGACAGTGTAAATAAGTAATACCAAGAAATTGCTGAAAGCTTCCAGTATGTGGCGACATGTTAGACAAATAAATATGTTCAACAGAAAACCATTATACAACTGTTACAACTTGTCACAAAGTTAGCCCACTGGGTAGGGCTACTATGTGACAGGCTTTGTTTTTGCATCGAAATGCGTGGAAAATAAACATTGACATCAAGTTACCCCATCAAATGTTTATTTTAAGCAATATACAAAACATGGGTTTATTGTTTGACAACATAAAGAATTTACAAAAGTACCTAGTTAATCTAAAAATAAATCTTTAACATCAAAAAGACCTCGCTTTCCTACAGGTGGTGGAGGACCTGTTTTATACAGAACTTCCTCCGCTGAATAATAAATGCAGTCATCTGGTTCTGACCAGTTCCAGTAAATTTTTGACCTCCCCACGATTATTACCATGTAGCCTCCTGGATCGACATCAGTCACTCTTCCAGGGAACATTTCCCCTTCGAAGTTTACTACCACTAAGTCATCAAGTTTGAGCGTGCATTCACGGGTCTTTCTAGTGGACCTTTTCAAGTGGTGGACGTTTCTTGTTTCTCGATGTAGCTTACCAGTAGTCGAAGGTGCGTCTCTGTCTGACGGCTAATCCGATGAACTCTCACAGAGAGCTTCCCAGGCACTCGCATCTTCGTGGGTCCACCTGATGCTTTCGCTCTCATCTGAGGAATCGACCTTATCGGTGACAGAAAGGTCAAATATTTACACTTTAAAACACAGTGTGGTTACTTTGTGACACCGCGAAACTGTCACAATGGAACCCCTTAACATCCTGATTTTATGGTTGTATAATTATACTGCTTACATACACATTACAATTAACGTCAAATCGCGCCATAATGTAGCCAACATATTAACAACCAGGCGTACATACCTGTTATCTGCAGTTCTTTCACATGGACGGCTCCAGCACACAAAGTTTACAACAATGCAAACAATGGCTCCAAAGCAGGTGCCAATGCGAACGCACTTCCGACGAACAAAAGAAGTGCGGGAGATTCAGCTGCGTGCCGCAAGATGGTGCAGCACTACAGGCAAGCCGCTGGAGCTAATCTTTGGTTTCTACGCATCTTGGACGCAGCGGGAGATTCGAAATAAGCGAAAATGAACGTATGTCACAAAGTAGCCCCTACAGCCACAAAGTAACCCCATTTTACGGTATTTTAATTGTTTTGAGTCGTCGGTCTTCTGACAGGTTTGATGCACCCCGCCACGAACTCCTCTCTTGTGCCAACCTCGTCACCTCGGAACAGCGCTTGCACCCTACCTTCTCAGCTATTTGCTCGACATCGTTCTGTCTTCCCTACAGTTTTTACACTCTACAGCTCCCTCTAGTACGTCGGATGTTTTACCCTCATTTCTTAACGCACGCCTCATCGTCTTGTCTGTTCTTGTTTTCGGTATTTTCCATGTGTTCCTCACTTCATCTCCGCGTTACTCATCTCATCGATGCACCTAAATTTGAACGTCTCTCTATAGTGCCACATCTCAACTGCTTCGATTCTCTTCTTTCACAAGCTGCGACATCGTCGCGAAAAAACACAGTGACCCGTATATGTAATAATTTTCCTTTAATTTACGTCTATGGTCACAATCTTAACGGATTACCGGTTTCGGTCTTTAATGACCATCATCAGATCTGTCTCATAAAAACAAAGTCCTAAAGCACTGCAGCCATAGTGGCATAGTCAACTGTTAAATGCGGAATCAGCACCAGCGTCGTCAAATACATATAAATCACATCACATGCACGAGTCATGTTTACTGACAATACACAACAACCATATTTAAAGACACCAATCACAGCACATGACAAAAACAGCTACCTTGCAAACAACATAACACACTAACCACGACCCTATTACCTGTCGACATCTAAATGGATGTCCGTTCTTCTTTCTAGTAGTCCTTGCCATCCTTCATGGTATAGACCTATCGACAGGTTACTATAATGCACTGTGGAAAACAACCAAAATACTAGTTTCCCCCTTCCCACACAAACTCCTAATGACACCTCCTTTTACTAACCCATCGTTTTCACCTCACAGTTCTGCAAGATCTTTGAATTCATCGTCTCCTGGCATATCCTTTAACACTTAAACAAACTCCACCTCCTTCCTGTTAACCACAGTGACTTCCGTCCCGACTTCCCCTCTGATGCCCAAAACCTGTACATCTCTCATCTCCTACCCCACCAGCTCAACAAAAAAGAATCCGCTGTTTTTGTATCCCTCAACTAGAAGAAATCCTACTACTGGGGTGGCATTTCGGTCTCCCTTTCAAACTTTCTGTTACTCGTGTTGTCCTTACAGCACCCTTCGTAACTAACTGTTCATCCTTTGTCACTATTAATAATAATAGTCCGCCGCTCGTGGTCTCGCGGTAGCGTTCTCGCTTCCCGAGCACGGGGTCCCGGGTTCGATTCCCGGCGGGGTCAGGGATTTTCACCTGCCTCGAGATGACTGGGTGTTTGTGTTGTCCTCATCATTTCATCATCATCCAGGAAAGTGGCGAAATTGGACTGAGCAAAGGTTGGGAAATTGTACGGGCGCTGATAACCACGCAGTTGAGCGCCCCACAAACCAAACATCATCATCACCACTATTAATAATAGCACTTCTATGACGTCCACCCAACTGCAGGTATGACATAAGGTTCCGTCCTATCTCCTCTACACTAATAATATGCCCAAACCACCTCCAACAATCCACCTTCTTCAGTACGTTGATGACACCGCTTTCCTTGCCCTCTGTCCTACGCCCTAGGAAACCCAACGATCCCCCCAAACCCACCTCAGTCAGTTTACCTCATAGTGCACTCAACGACTCCTCAAAAAGCCGGAAATAATTATAGGAATAACCACCCACTGGTTCCATTGCCATGACTTCTAGTACACCATTTTCAACCATCCTACCCAATTAACAAATTAACTGAAATACCTATACTATTTATACCGGCAACTAAGATGGAAGCCTCACCTACTAACCATCCAACAGAAAGCTGGTGTTGTTGTTGTGGGTCTCACATTATTGCACGCCTTCAAACACTGATCCGATCCCTCCTCTGCTATTCAGATGTTGCACGCATATGCAATCAATTCATTTTCTATCAATCCTTCCAAATCCTTGACGCCATGTCCTCTGCTTCGCTTTTTTGCATCACTTTCCCCACCTGTATCCTCTACCATCGCATCAAATTCCCACCACTTCTTATCCACATTGAACACATTCATATAGCCAACGGTATCTGACAACTAGATTGCAGTAAATTTTGTATAGCTGTAGAATTATACCATGACAAATTCAGCTTTTTACGCTATACCACACAAGCGGCTTGTAGTGACATTGTTTTCTTATGGAATATCGTCTCAGCTATGTGAGTAGATTCGAGATTTCCTGTCAGAGAGATCACAGTTCGTAGTAATTGACAGAAAGTTATCGGGTAAAATAGAAGTGATTTCTGGCATTCCCCAAGGTAGTGTTATAGGCGCTCTGCTGTTCCTTATCTGTATAAACGCTTTAGGAGACAATCTCAGCAGTCGTCTTAGGTTGTTTGCAGCTGATGCTGTCGTTTATCGTCTAGTAAAGTCATCAGAAGATTAAAACAAATTGCAAAACGATTTAGGTAAGATATCTGTATGGTGCGAAAATTGGCAATTCATCTTAAGTAATGAAAAGTCTGAGGTCACCCACATCAGTGCTAATATGAATCCGTTGATCTTCGGTTACACGATAAATCAGTCAAATCTAAAGGCCGTAAATTCAACTAAATACCCAGGAATTATAATTACGAACATTTTAAATTGGAAAGAACACACAGAAAATGTTGCAGGAAAGGCAGAATACTGAGCAACTGCAACACATCTACTAAAGAGACTGCCGATATTATGCTTCTCCGCCCTCTTTTGGAGTACTACTGCACGGTCTGGGACCCTTACCAGATAGGACTAACGGAGTACATCGAGAAAGTTCAAAGAAGAGGATCACGTTTTGTGTTGCCGAGAAATAGGAGAGTGTCACGGACATGATACAGGATTTGGGGTGGAAATCATGCAAAAAAGGAGTTTTTCGTTGCGACAGAATCTTCTCACGAAATTTCAGTCACCAATTTTCTCCTCCGAATGCGAAAATATTTTGTTGACGCCGGCCTACATAAGGAGAAAAGATTATCATAATAAAATGAAAGATATCAGAGCGAGCACGGAAAGACATAGTTGTTCTCTTCTTCCGCGCGCTGTTCTAGAGTGGAATAACATAGAGTTATTGTGAAGGTGGTTCTATGAAACCTCTGCCAGGCACGTAAGCGAGATTTGCAGAGTAGCCACGTAGATGTAGATGTAGGTGAAGACTGCGTCACCTTCATGATAAATCTTTATTTATGATCCAACTAGTTTCGCGGCGTTTAGGACCACAGCTTCGGGGATACACCCGTATGTAAAGAAGAGTGAAACAAATAAACATCCTGTTTCGGTAAAAATGTAGTTGAACTACACGTGAAGTGACACAGGGAAATTATTTACTCTTATTTATTTCATAATTTACTTCAAAGGTTAACCAGTAGATCACCAAATGTTCTTTGTCCGGTTTTGATTAAAATGTTCGACCGTTAAGCGGTCCTAGACCAATTTAAAACAGAGCAGAATGCAGGAAACATCATCTTTATACACGAGAACTAAAGTAATAATAAAGCGGCAAACCACATGGATGTACTGTAAAGATAAAACAAATAATGTATAGATGGCGAAAGCGACATTCACACTGGCAAATAAAATAAATCCCATACAGCAGTACTTGTATGACTGCAGAGTGGGTAGCGCAAGTCCAGTTTAGATAAAATACTGCTTGCAGAATAGATCACCTAGCTAGAAGAAACACTGGGGAAAGGCAGAATGCAAGGAGCACCATTCCAATATAGAAAATCAAGAATAAGGATAATCCGGTAAAACGGACGGCAAAAGCATAAAACGAATTATGTGTAGGTAGCGAAACATACGTTAATCTGGTACGGTAAAAGAAATCTCGTAAAACAGAGCCTGCGTGACTGTACGAAAGGTAACGGAGGACCAATGTAGATATACTGCCGATTATAAAATGGACCGTCATCTAGTTGACATAAGGACTGGAGAAAGGAAAACTTAAAATCGAACATAGACATCGTCGTGGCAACATGTGTCCCGTACTGACCACCTACACAAACGGAGCTGAAGCGAAGCCGGCACCGATGAAGGAAAACGGGCGCATGCTCTTAAGAGGGTATGTAACGCGAACCGACACATGAATAAAGTCGTAAACAGTGGCAAAGAAAGTTGGGTAGAATCTGTACAAATAATTTTACATGGATAATTTTACATAGTGATAGGCTGAAACACCTAAAATACAATTCCTATTTTATTTTTAAAAACAAGAGGGGTAGCAATGCATAGTGCAACACAATTATAATAAAAGGAATTATATAGGACTTTATTAATAAACTGTTTTATGAATCGCAAATACATAAATAGTGATGTATGAATCTCATAATGATTAACAATTCTAGAGGTCAAGCACGGAACGACAGAGTGGAGAACTGTGATTTCAGGGACGCATGTAAAATTGAGTAAAAATGGTTTAAATTACGGAACTGGCACGTGTACTACGATATTTTGTTTAAGCAGTCGAATTTTGCTAAAACGTTGCGATGGCGCAACTGGAGCTGCCCATTGAGGGAGACGATTTCTGCACCGTAATATCCGATTTCTTCGAGAATGTTGACATTGTGTCCCTTTCCTTCCCGATGCCCAATTTTTTAATTGTTTTGCAAATCTGTAATGGCGTGTCGCTGTTCAGTCAGCTGGTTACTTACAGCTGACTTAGAGTTAGCTAGATTAAGGTGTTCTTTAAATCTCGTGCAGAAGCTTCTGCCTGTGTGTCCAACGTATCTCATAGGATAGTTGTCGCACGTAATGCAGTATATCCCACTACTACTGTATTTTCTACTGCTAGAGTGTTCTTTGTGCCTATACTTCTTCCCGACGTTACGTGGTACAAGAAAGGCCACTGACATGTTATCTCGTAGTTGTGACGCAGCGTTTTCCGTAACGTTACCGAACTATGGGATGCGGTGGCTAGAAGCGTCGTCCTACATGCGAGACCCCGCGTCAACCGATGTGACTGTAGCTGTTCCTCGTTTTATTCTTGTTTAAATGTGTACAACTTTCTCAAAACTCCCTTATTAAATTTGAGCAAAACACTAATAACTGTTAGAGCTACTTATCATTCAATAAGATTTTAAAGAAAAAGTGCACCACATATTCCATTCTCGTTTGGATAAATCTGCTTATTACTTACGACGCATGTTGTTTTTTGGTATTAGAAGACAGAATAATTTGTTATATTCTACGAAAGCCAGTAGAAGAATAGAGAATTTGTGAAGCACGCTTAGTCCTCACAAAAGCTGTTCGTAACGCACAGTTCGATCGGGCGCAAGAAGACATTTTTCAAATAACGCCGCTACTGAAAAAAAAAAATCGGCAAATATACATAATACGAAAATCGATAAGGTATATAGCATCGAAACAGCAGGTATCCGGACTTGTAGTGGAAATGTTTTAAGTTTTTTTCCCCATAGTTAGCAATTTAATGGAGATAACCTTTACTGAAAATGAAATGCAGCTCTTAGAAAAGGGGCTATCATACAATCTTCACAGTGCATCGTTACAACAACAAACAATCTCCTTAATATGACATACTGTTACCGTCCTGCACACAGCCATGGTTGGTTGACTGGGGGGGGGGGGGGGGAGGGGGGAAGGAAGTTGTCCGTGCCCTTTGAAAGGGTCCGTGCCCTTTGAAAGGAACCATTCCGGCATTTGCCTGCAACGATATAGGAATATCACGGAAAACCTAAATCAAGATGGCCGGACAAGGGTTTGAACCGTTGTCTCCCCGACTGCGACATCGGAACGTCATCAAGTGGCCATAAATGCAAATAAGCTCATTGTGGCCAGCAGATAGCAAACAGACATATCTACAGCTACATTTACATCTACATGGATACACTGCAAATCACACTTAAATTCCTGGTAGAGGGTTCATCGAACCACATCCACAGTAAATCTCTATTATTCAAGTCTCGACGAGCGCGTGCGAAAAAACGTACTCGTATGTCTTTCCGTGCGATCTCCGTTTTCCCTTATTTTATTGCGATGATCGCTTCTCCCTATGTAGGTCGGCTCCAATAAAATATTTTTGCATTCAGAGAAGAACGGTGATATTTTAAATTTCGTTAGACGATACCGCCGCAACGAAAAACGCCTTTGTTTTAATGATTTCCATTCCAAATCCTGTATCATTTCAGTGACACTCTCTCCTCTATTTCTCGTGCTGCTCCTCTTTGAACTTTCTACGTCTACCTCTAATTCTATACTCTGTAAACAACCGTGAGGTGCATGGCAGAGAGGTGCCTCATGGTACCAATTACCAGGGTTTCTTCCTGTTCCATTACTGTACGGAGCCCGGAAAGAATGGTTGATTGAATGTCTCTGTGCATGCAGCAGTTATTCTAATCTTATCTTCACGATCCGTATCTGAGCGTTACGTTGGCTGTTGTAGTGTAATCCTAGAGTAATCATTTAAAGTCGGTTCTTGAAACTTTGTCAATGAACTTTTTCGGGAGAGTTTAAGTCGATCTTCAAGAGTCTTCCAGTTGACTTTCTTCGGTATCTCTGTGACGCTCTCGCACTAGTTAAGCCGCCCTTCTTGGTATATGTTCAATATCCCCTGTTAGTCCTATCTGGTACGGGTACTACACATTTGGGCTACATTCTAGAACCGGTTGCACGAGCGACTTGTAAGCAATTTCCTTTGTAGACAGATTGCACTTCCCCGGTATTCTACCGCTAAACCGCAGTCTGAGATTTTCACTCTGCAGCGGAGTGTTCGCTGATATGAAACTTCCTGGCAGATTAAATCTGTGTGCCGGACCGAAACTCTAACTCGGGACCTTTGCCTTTCGCGGGCAAGTGCTCTACCAACTGAGCTACCCAAGCACGACTCACGCCCCGCCCTCACAGCTTTACTTCTGCCAGTACCTCGTCTCCTACCTTCCAAACGTTGCAGAAGCTCTCCTGCGAACCTTGCAGAACTAGCACTCCTGAAGAAAGGATATTGCGGACACATGGCTTAGCCACAGCCTGGGGGACGTTTCCAGAATGAGATTTTCACTCTGCAGCGGAGTATGCGCTGATATGAAACTTTCTTTCAGGAGTGTTAGTTCTGCAAGTTTCGCAGGAGAGCTTCTGTAAAGTTTGGAAGGTGGGGGACGAGGTACTGGCAGAACTAAAGCTGTGAGGACGGGGCGTGAGTCGTGCTTGGGTAGCTCAGTTGGTAGAGCACTTGCTCGCGAAAGGCAAAGGTCCCGATTTCGAGTCTCGGTCCGGCACACAGTTTTAATCTGCCAGGAAGTTTCATACCACCTGCTTTACCCATCACTAAACCTATGTGATCATTCCGTTTCATATTCTTACGAAGTGTGACCCCAGGTATTTGTATGAGTTGAACGATTCTAACAGTCACTCATTGATATTATAGTCATAGGATTTTACGATTTTTCGTTTTGTGAAGTGCAAAATTTTACATTTATGAACATTTAAAGCAAGTTGCCAATCTCTGCACCACTTTGAATTCTTATCAGGATCTTTCAGACAGTACTTCATTGTAGATATCAGCATCATCTGCAAACATCCTGATTTTACTATTAGTACTGTCCGCAAGATCATTAATATGCAGCACGAACAGCAAGGGCCCCAACACACTTCCCTGGAACACACCCGAAGTTACTTCTGCATATGACGATGACTCTCCATCCAAGACAACACGTTGCGTCCACCCCCCAAAAGTTTTCGATCCAGTCACAAATTTCACTTCATACCACATATGATCGTACATTTGGAAATAAGCGTAGGTGTGTTATTGAATCAAGAGCTTTTCGGAAAGCAAGAAATACAGCATCTACCTGACTGCCTTGATCCAAAGCGGAAAGTGCAATTTGGGTTTCACACACAAGATCCAAGTTTTCAAAATCCATGCTGGCTGGCGTTCAGGAGATCATTCTGTTCAAGATACCGCATTATTTTTGAGCTGAGAGTATGTTCCAAGATTTTACAACAAATCGATGACAGGGATATTGAACGATTGTTTTGTGGATAACTTTTACTTCCCCTCTTGTAGACGAATGTGACCTGTGCTTTTTTCCAATAACTGGGCACGGTTTTTTGTTCGAGGGATCAACAATAGATTATAGTAATAAGAGGCTGCTAATTAAGCATAGAATCTGTCAAGGATTCGTCGGGTCCTGGAGGTTTGTTCCTTTTTAACGATTTCAGCTGTTTCTCAACACTAATACTTATTCATTGTTCTCAGTGTTAAGTGAATTAAATTGGGGTGATTCTCCTGGGTTCTTCTTTGTAAAGGAACATTTTAAAACGGAGTTAAGTATTTCACCTTGCTACCCTTAATATCAGTTCCTGTCTCATTCACTAGCGACAGGACAGTGCCACTAACACGACCAGAACTTCTGTTGGTTCTGTGAATGATCAGTCGATAATATGCTGCTACGGTACTCACTGAAGGCATCACGCACTGCGCTCTTATCAGCCAAACACAATTAATTCAGTCTCTCTCTCTACCTACAGACCTATGCTTTGTTTTACACCTATTATGCAGTAATCTCTGTTTCTTTACAAGTTGCTTTGCAGTGACTGTATACCATGGAGGTTTCCTCTCATTATCATCTGGATTCATATCTATCCAGTGAATGGTGAACTATTCTCTTAAACCTGAGCCAGAGTTTCTCTACATGCTCCTGCCCTATGCTGAAAGTTTCAGGTTCCTGATTGAGATATGAACTACTGATTTTTTTATCTAGTTTAATGAGCATATATATCTCTCTGCTTTAGTTCTCTGTTTTAGTTATCCGTTTGTGCTTTGGTAATCATTGTTGCCACAACTGCATCATGGTCACTGATACCAGTTTCGATGTGAACAGCCTCAAAGAGGTTAGGTTATTTGTTACCACTGTAACCTTATTTGTCCGTCGCTGGCATAGAAGATCGCAAACATTCTTTCCTTCCCGTCTGGGCAAGCTGTGCAGTGACTAGGGTACATGTAAAGCTTACTGGGAGAGATTAATTGCTAGAAACAATGAAGTCGGTAATTCGATTGTATTACTGGCATTTAATATTGGTATTTCCCACAATTGACAAAAATTAAAAAAATGTGATTTTTTTGACCACTCACACACTTCTGAGAATGGTATATTAATTAGTTTGCAATTACGCGTCCCAATTACCGGCAGCTACGTTACTGAATAGTCGGCACCTTGCAAGGATAACTACAAGATGAAGAATACAAGATAAGTTGTTGGAAGTGGTTAAGCGCTGGTGAAAATCTCCCTTCTGAGCACACAAAGAGCTCTAAGCGCAGAACTCTGCATGGAACGGCCGTTGGTGCAATGCTGCGACACAGACCGTTTATCTCCCGCGCTGAACCTCGTCGTGCAGACCTAAAACAATGCGCAATCCTACACCTATAGTGAAGGCAATCACTCAAACTGGCCCTATGGTGAAGATACCGATAATTCGGATGGCTCTGCCGTCGCCGAATCACAGCACTCCCAGTCTGAGGTAATCTCAATTGAAAGTGGCTTCTCAAACTTCCAACCCACAGGACAGACAAATCCCTCCATGCGCTATTCTGCACAGAGGAACAATTCGCGTCTTAGATCTCGCGGGATGCGTCCTAACTCGCCGACATGTCGAAGTCCGCTCCCTTCGAACCGAGACGCTCGATGGCTGAAGGCGAAGTCCTCTTTCTCCACAATTCTCCCGTCTTCCACGAGTACGAAAACGCTGCGGAAGAATACTCAGTTTCGGCCAGTGTCGAATGCTCTAACATCGCCGAAGTCCCTCCAACGCCATTTTTTAGTTTCTACCCAATTATCGCGTCCGTCATACCTTCCCTAGGCAAGCGAAATGCCCGTCTTCGCCACGTGCTGCCCAGCACAGCTGGCTTGTCCCGCGTTTCCGGTGACCGCCACCTGCCGGCCACGGCGGCCCGGCGAGCTACGGCCAGCTGCAGACATTATATTCTACACTTCTCAGCTTCGACACTTTTCACCGACGCTTTAAGGCAGTAACTTAATCGTGCAGACATGCAGGGAATACTACTCGAGAGTGACTCATATTACAAGTCATGACTTGATGCCCTTGCCAGTTCCTTTATTATTAATACTACCGTTGACAAGCTAACGCGTAAGTGCCCCAATCCTGGCACCTTACACCATTATATCAAATATATTCCCACTAACTATCTGTTCCAGGTAGTAATTTAGTGAAGTTGCACAGGATGTCTCATCATGCCTACCACTAACAAATTTTTCCAATTAATTTTTTGTTGATTAAAGTCTCCATCGATGATTACAGTGTGATTGGGGAACACGCGTGCAAGTGAACTGAGGTTTTCTGTAAAGATTTCGGTTACCTTTGGACATGAGACTGATGGGCCACAGAAGGATCCAGCCATCATTTTGCGCCCACCCCTGATACTGAATCTTGCCCCAACAATCTCACATGCTCGGTGGGTTTGAGTTTCTTGTCTACTGCGACAAACACACCACCTACAATTCCCATTTCCCTATCATTTTGATATACACTTAAATTTTCCCCAAAAATCTCACTGCTATTGATTTCAGGTTTCAACTAACAATACCTTCAGTATTTCAATACTCTCGCCTGTGGGAGGCATTTCTTTCGATCTTAGACGCGCGGCATTAGCCGAGCGGTCTGAGGCGCTGCAGTCATGGACTGTGCAGCTGGTCCCGGCGGAGGTTCGATTCCTCCCTCGGGCATGGGTGTGTGTGTTTGTCCTTAGGATAATTTAGGTTAAGTTGTGTGTAAGCTTAGGGACTGATGACCTTAGCAGTTAAGTCCCATTAGTTTTCACACACATTTGAACATTTTTCGATCCTTCGGTTTCCTACAGCTGTTGTTATCTGGATTGGATGAATAGTCGCGTAATCTAAAAAAACCTTTCTGTGCAGCCTACACGCAGTCAGCTACCTGAGTGATGTGTAGTGCTCACCTGACCCTTTTAGGGGAACCCTACAGTTCTAAACCCTGTGGCGCAAGTCCAGGAAGTCGCAACCAAGCGTTTCACAGAACTTTCCAAGTCTCTGGCTCAGTCCTTCCGCTCGACACAGAAACCGAGACCTACGATCAGTTCTGGGGAGAAAGCTGCAAATTCTGAGCTTCGTAGAAACACCAAGCGCAAGGCCGGTCTTCTCAACCTCCTCTGCCAGTCGCTGGAATGATCCGAGAATGACCTCAGAGCCCAGATGACAGGCATCATTTGTTCCAACGTGCGCCACAATCTGCAGCTGATTGCACCCTGTTTCCTCAATAGCTGCTATAGCCTCTTCAACATGCTGAATAGCGACAATACTTACTACATACTATTAATAAGAAAGTAGACCAAAATTATGTCTTGGTCGTTCAGACTGATAAGGATAAAAATGTTGTATTTCTACAGGAAAGCAAATACATCACTAAAGTTCATGTGTTCGCTAACACCAATCATATTCAAGAATGTAGGTACGACATCACTAACAAAGATGCTGCACACTTGAAAAAGGCTGTTAATACTACGAAATGTATGTTAAACGATTTCCAGGAAAAGAGAAGGACCTCAGTGATACCAACAACCCTCAAACTCAGAGCTGCAATTAAGCTGCATAAGAGTGATATGCCCTGAGGTCGATTGTTGATGCGAGTGAGAGAGTGGTTTATCACACTGAAAAATTCCTTGTAGATTATTTAAACAAGTATTATTAACATCTCACTGATTTCAATATACGAAACACAGAACATCTGGTTAATAAACCTTCGAATTTAACAATGCTTCTCGTTACAAGCATGTACTCCAACATTCCTAAAGACCAAGTCCTTTACATTGCTGCACAAAATTTAAGAACATACAGTGGTAGACCGACAAACGAAATAAAAGAAATGCTCTTATTATTTGGCACAATTTCAAAATATAATTATATTGATTTTGGACCACGCATTTTTATTCAAAAACTTGGGCTGGCAATGGGTTCGCCGCTCTCATATTTCTGTCAAAAATTTTAATATCGTTTTTAGAATATGATGAAATGACGCAATTTCGAACTGAAGCTAACTGAATCGTTAAATGGTGCTCATATGTAGACGACGTGTTGTTGTAGCACAGGGGCACTAAATAAGACAGTTGCAATTTTGAAGAAAAAAAAAACAAACAGTTTCAATAACGACATCCAGTTTACCATTCAACAAAGTGCCGATGGAGTTTCACCCTCTCTGGATCTCATGATTACGCTAGAACTAACCACCATTCATTACCACATTTATAGGAACCCCACCACTACAGACTTGGCAATTCATAGTACATCTAATCATCCCTTGCCATACAAAACGGCCGCATTTCGGGCATTAATATTTCCAGTGAATCCAGGGATAAAGAATATCAGCTGATTCGGTACACTGCATTGTTACGATGTCTACTTCGCAGAAGATATCAAAACGGCATTTTGAGAAATAGATCCAAACGACAAAAAACCGAAGAGCAGCTGTAGTCACATGGGTTAACGAGGAATCTCGCATGCAGGACGGCGCTTCTAACCACCGCACATCCCATACTTCGGTGACCGACAAGTCCCATAGTGCTCAGAGCCATCTGAACCATTTGAATTCCTTTTATTGTAATTGTATTCCACTATGCATGGTTACCCCCCACCCTTGTGTTTAAAAATAAAATAGGAATTGTATTTTAGGTGTTTCCACACTTCACATGTAAAACTACTACCCAACTTTCTCTGCCACTGTTTACGACTCTATTCCTGTGTCGCTTCGCGTTGCATACGCCCGTTTTCCTTTATCAGTGCCGGCTCCGTTTCAGCTCCGTTTGTCGAGGTGCTCACTGTGGATGTTGCCACAACGTTGTCTATGTACGATTTCAAGCTTTCCTTTCTCCAGACCTAGATGGCGGTCCATTTTCTAAGCGCCATTGTATCTACACTGGACTTCCGTTACCTGTCGTGCAGTGCTTCATCAGATTTCTTTCGCCGTACGACATGAACGTACGTATCATCATCTACGCATGATTCGTTTTATGCTTTTGCAGTACGTCTTACCGCATTATCCTTATTCTTTATTTCTCTATCGGGATAATGCTCCTTGCATTCTACCTTTCCCCAGTCTTTCTTCAGCTAGGTCGCCTATTTTGCAAGCAGCATTTTATCTAAAGTGCACCTGCGTTACCTAGTCTTCGATCATACAAGTTTTACTTTATGAGATTTGTATTATTTTGCCAGTGTGAAGGTCGCTTTCAACGTATACATCATTTGTTGTACCTTTTACATTCATCTGGTTTACCACTCTATTCTTATTTTAGTTCTCCTGTATGATGCTGATGTTCCCTGCATTCTGCTCTATTTTAAATTTGATTACCGATTTCTTGACGGGTAGACGTTTTCATCACAACTAGACAAAGAACGTTTGATCACCTACTAACTAAATTATGAAATAAATAACAATGCGTAATTTTTCCTATGTTGCTTGACGTATAGTTCAACTAAATTTTAACTGAACCCGGATTCGTTTACTCTTGTTTATATACAGATGTAACCCTTGAAGATGTGGCACTAACGCCGCCAAACTAGCTGGATAATAAGTAATGATTTATGATACAGCAGAAGTAGTCTTTTTCTTAATGGAAAACTAGATTCCAATAACGCCATCGTTTCCCCTCTGACCACCAGTCCTGTCTTTCTGCGCCGTGCAGTCGGGATGAAACAGTGCAGTCAAAGGCTTATCGGCCATGACCAGGAAAAAATTTCTGCCGTACAGGTAATGATGAAATTTTGTGATACCATATGCTCTAGCCAGGGATTCCTTCTCCAGCTGACTATAATTAATCTGAGCGATGCTCAAAGTTTTGCAAGCAAATGCGTTGGGGCGCCTTGTTTTGCCAATTTTGTGGGATAAAACCGCCCCGATGTCATGCGATGAGGCATCAACAGCAAGTACAAGTGGCTGGAGCAGATAGTAGTGCATAAAGCAAGGTTGACGAAGCAACGCATTTTTCAGTCTTTGGAACTTTTCGTCACAGTCTTTTGTCCAACGCAACGGTACATTTTTACGTCTGAGGCGGCTCAGAGGCGCGTCAATTTGCTCCACTTTAGGAATGAATTTTATGTAGTAAGTCAATTTTCCAAGAACGCTGTTCACTTAAATTGTTAGGAGATGAAAATTGTTGGAATGCTTGCAAATGTTTCGTCGAATAACTAGCGCCACTGGTGTCGATGATATGTACTAAGTATTCCATCGTTGTGCTGAGAAAACAACATTTCTGTAAGTTACGTTTGAGGCCCGCCTCAAAAGAACAGTCAAAACTTTTAAGGTGTTGTTTACGGTGCTTGTCGGGAGACTATTATGTCATTAAGACAATTAAAACTAGAAGGCACGTTGGACGTTACTTTGTCGAGAAATTTTTGAAACAACGCAGCACTGCCGAAATGTAGGCGTTGATATTCAGAAAGGCCGACATGAGTATTCTCAACAAATATGTTCTTTGCCTCTTCGTCCAATGGTAATTAAAGACAGGCTTTCGCAAGATAAATTTTTCAGAAGAACTGTCCGCCTGCTAGGCGATCCAAGATTTCCTTTATACGGGAGAACCGGTTGGAATCAACTTCTGTCTGTGAATTTCCCATGGTTTGAAATCAGCGCAAAGATGAACCTTCCCGTTTGCCTACGAATGACTACTAAGGGTGATGCCCACTGACTTGCTGAAACTCTCCCCATCGGAGGTTCGAGTCCTCCTTCGGGCACGGGTGTGTGTGTTGTCCATAGCGTAGGTTTAGTTACATTAAGTAGTGTATAAGCTTATGGACCGATGACCTAAGCAGTTTGGTCCCATAAGATCTTACCACAAAATTTGCTTGCTGTAAAATGCTTTAAGACTGCAACGGATTCCAGTCTCTGAATTTCTGTGGCGACGTTGTCGCGTAATGCACGTGGCACAGGGTGTGCGTGCCAAAATTTGGGTTGCGCATTAGCTTTCAGCGTAACGTGAGCGTCAAAACCTTTTCCACATCTTATAGCACCATCGAACAAATGCTGATAATTCTCACAGAGTTATTGAATTGCAACATGGGTAACTTCTGTGGTAGTGCTAAGCACATTGCCCTGTATGTCTAACCCAAAGGAATCAAACGCATCCACGCCGAAAGTATTTCGTCTCGTGCGTCGGCGAACTACAGTGAAAGGGACCTCTTCAGTCGTATTTTTGTGTTCTGCAGGCAGGCGACATGTTCTAAGCACTGAAAAGCTGTTGCCGTTATAGGCGGTGAGATGTAGACTTTATGATTGCAAAGGTCGTAGGACAATTTTTCCATATGTATGTAGTTAAGCAACATGAGAGAAGCTCCGCTATGTAGCTGAAAAGGCACTGACTGGTTACAACTTTGCAATGTCATCCACAGTTTGCGGTGTGTTATCTGAATACAATTGTCTACTGCACGTTGTGAAAAACTGTTCTTTGTGTCCACCAGCCCAGTAGAGCTAGTTGAGCGAATTTGAAGACTGCGAGAAACTTTTTGAGCCGGCCACTGCGACCGAGCGGCTCTAGGCGCTTCAATCCGGAACCACGCGGCTGTTACAGTCGCAGGTTCGAATCCTGCCTCGGGCATAGATGTGTGTGATGTCCTTAGGTTAGTTAGGTTTAAGTAGTTCCAAGTCTAGTGGACTGATGACCTCAGATGTTAAGTCCATAGTGCTTAGAGCCATTTTTTAGACTTTTTGAAGTATTAAACCTGTGTGTTAGTTTTCAACGTCTTCGCCTATCTGATTTTTGAGCAGGATAAGGCGCAGAATCTGAACAGGAATTCCGTTTCTGCTTCCCGTGTCAAACGGGGGAGGGGGGGGGGGCTTTCTATTATTTTGCAAGCAGACCGGTTTTGTACGTCCCGAGCGAAGACAAAATTTGCATTCAGTTTGTCTGAAGAAGCAATTCTCCGATCGTGGGTGATGTGGCATTCATTTCACGGATTACTTCGCTTCGCGCGGAGCTGGGGCCGTGTAATTAGCGTTGTTCCGGCCTGGCAAACGCTGCATGTGGTCGGGTGTGCGGTCGTGTTAGGCGGTGCTGAGTTGCGAGCGCTGGGGCCCGGGTTGTGGCTGGGGCACGGATTGTTTGTCTCAAGTGAAGCGATGACTGGTGGACGGAAACCTTGCTCGGCTATATCTTGAACTTCGGCTGTGTCTATAACTTAAGCACTTCACTGCGGTTACGGTTGCTATGATTTAAAATATCGGGCACTAATCTCTGATCTGATAGCTTGTGAGTAAGAGCATCACGAAGCATTTCATCCTGATAAGTTGCACCACAGACACAATTGAATTTACAGACTCTAGTCGTGCCTTAAAATCACGCAATCAATTTTTTATGGGATTGATAACTATGACACTGCGTGAGGAAAAATTTATAGCTTGCAGTAGCGACTTATGTTTGAAAAAATTCTTCTACTCTTGCTATTATGACCTCGTAGGGCTGGGTTCGTGGCTAACTGAGGGGAAGCCATTTCACTAGGGAGGAGGGGGGGGGGGGGGTAGGTGTACTGGTAATCTCCGGCACATGAAAGGAAAAATGTATGACGCGATTCAACTGTCCGGAGAGAGGACGGGGAAGCGGAATTTCTTCTTTAGCTTCTGGCGCATTTTGCTGCTGATTGCTTGCGCTTGTACGAGGCCAGAAACTCCTGACAGCAATTCTGTTCTTTGTTGACTCTGAAACTGATCGACAGATCTTAGACGGCGCTCAGCACTTAGATGTTGCTCTCCCTGGTTTACCATGATTCCTCAACTTAAATACTTCAACTAATACGTTTCAAATGTAACATACACACACACAAAAAAACTCAACAGAAGGAAAAAAAATTCTCCTGACGTGGTGTCCAAAGCTCCTTGTCGCACTTCCTTTTGGTCATCGCCAGTGTGTTCCTCTGCACGCTGCGGGGCTCTTTAGTGGATACAGGAGAGAGTAACAGACGCCGTTCATGAACAGAGAACGCAGATACCAATTTATTCCACACCTGATATCAAGACGATAGCGGCCAGTGCTGCTACCGACGCCCGTGACGGCGTCTCGTGCTGAACAACTGCGGTCGGCATGAGTGGCAACAACGGCGTCACACAGGGCGACTCTTAGTTCGCAGTCACTCAAGCCATTGCCATCACTAGTCGCAGGTCCAGCATTGACTCAGTAGTTCCACATGTTTCTCAATAACTATCAGGCCAACAGTCACTGTATGCGTTCGTATAAAAGTTAGTGATTAATGTTCAGACGGTCAGCTGCGTCTAAGGGACATGTGTTGTTCCTTTATGTAACGGTGAGAACCAAAAAGTTGACTTGGCAGAATTCACGTAGGGAAAATTTGTAAAATCGATTGATATTCTTTTATAGTCAGATCAGTTTAATATAATTATCATTAAACTGAATAAATTAATGTGTTAATCCGAAGCTACTTTTGCGTCAAATTTATTCCTTTGTACACTACTGGCCATTAAAATTGCTACACCAAGAGGAAATGCAGATGATAAACGGGTATTCATTGGACAAATATATTATACAAGAACTGACATGTGATTACATTTTCACGCAATTTGAGTGCATGGATCCTGAGATTCAGTACCCAGAACAACCACCTCTGGCCATAATAACGGCCTTGATACGCCTGGACATTGAGTCAAACAGAGCTTGGATGGCGTGTACAGGTATAGGTGCCCATGCAGCTTCAACACGATACCACAGTTCATCAAGAGTAGTGACTGGGCTATTGTGACGAGCGAGTTGCTTGGCCACCATTGACCAGACGTTTTCAATTGGTGAGAGATCTGGAGAATGTGCTGGCCAGGGCAGCAGTCGAATATTTTCCATATCCAGAAAGGCCCGTACAGGACCTGCAACATGCGATCGTGCATTATCCTCCTGAAATGTAGGGTTTCGCAGGGATCGAATGAAGGGTAGAGCCACAGGTCGTAACACATCTGAAATGTAACGTCCACTGTTCAAAGTGCCGTCAATGCGAACAAGAGGTGACGGAGACGTGTAACCAATGGCACCCCATACCATCACGCCGGGTGATACGCCAGTATGGTGATGACGAATACACTCTTCCGATGTGCGTTCACCGCGATGTCGCCAAACACGGATACGACCATCATGATGCTGTAAACAGAACCTGGATTCATCCGAAGTAATTATGTTTTGCCATTCGTGTACCCAGGTTCGTCGTCGAGTACACCATCGCAGGCGCTCCTGTCTGCGATGCAGCGCAAGGGTAACCGCAGCCACGGTCTCCGAGCTGATAGTCCGTTCTGCTGCAAACGTCGTCGAACTGTTCGTGCAGATGGTTGTTGTCTTCGGAACGTCCCTATCTGTTGACTCAGTGGTCGAGACGTGGCTTCACTATCCGATACAGCCATGCGGATAAGATGCCTGTCATCTCGACTGCTAGTGATACGAGGCCGTTGCGATCCAGCACGGCGTTCCGTATTACCCTCCGGAACCCAACGATTCCATATTCTGCTAACAGTCGTTGGATGTCGACAACGCGAGCAGCAATGTCGCGATACGATAAACCGCAATCGCGATAGCCTACAATCCGACCTTTATCAAAGTCGGAACCTGATGGTACGCATTTCTCCTCCATACACGAGGCATCACAACAACGTTCTACCAATGCCGGTGAACTCCTGTTTGTGTATGAGAAATCGGTTGGAAACTTTCCTCATGTCAGCACGTTGTAGGTGTCGCCACCGGCGCCAACCTTGTGTGAATGCTCTGAAATGCTAATCATTTGGATATCACAGCATCGTCTTCCTGTCGGTTAAATTTAGCGTCTGTAGCACGTCATCTTCGTGGTGTAGCAATTTTAATGGCCAGTAGTGTATTTCTCCACTTTAGGATACATAGCTAGCCAGTCCATTGTGCACAGTGATTGCAGCTCGTGTCTTAAAGGCGTGTTGGCCTCTCGATCTACTTTCCGGGTTAGGGTAGACATTGTTAGACGCAGGGAGTTGTGCAGTTGCCCCGTGGTCCCCGCTGCACTGCCGCCTCGGCGCCTGCCGGCAGGTGAAGGTGTCGACGTTCGGCTACT